>NC_058382.1:29536305-29693805 GCF_018350175.1 Felis catus | reverse complement strand
CCTCATCCAGACCCCACTCTACCTCTTACCAGCTGAATGACCCTGGCAAGTTACGGAACCCCACCGTCTGCTCAGTGTTCTCATCTGAAACATGGGGATAATAGTTAGCTACCACATGGTATTTTTGTAAAGATTAAATCCAAATGTATATTTATTTATATATAAGTACCTTCAAAGCTATTTTATATAATCTATGTATATATTACAACATATATACACAGTCACTTACTGTATATTTTAATTACAATATCTACTTCACAAGGTTGTTGTAAAGAGTAAATGAATATATAAATGAATATAGGTCTATATTCATTTAAATATCTTAAGTGATTTTATACATGTTGCAATATAAATAATCACTCAGTGCATGTATATATAATACATACATGTCATACATCTATATGCATATACAAGTATATACACACATACACATCACTTAGAAAGTTGTTGCCTGGAGGGGTGCCGGGGTGGCTCATTCGGTTGGGCGACCGACTTTAGCTCAGGTCATGATCCCACCGCTCGTGAGTTCAAGCCCCTCATGGGGCTCTGTGCTGACAGCTCAGTGCCTGGAGCCTGCTTTGGGTTCTGTGTCTCCCTCTGTCTCTGCCCCATGCCCCACTTGCACTCCGTCTGTCTCTCAAAAATAAATAAACATTAAAATAAATTTTAAAAAAAGAAAAGAAAGTTGTTGCCTCGTAAATATTCCTAAGTTTCTACACCCAATTATTGTTACTGATGGACTGTATCTGGATAGATAGGTAGATAGATGATAGATAGATAGATAGATAGATAGATAGATAGATATGGCTACAACAGAAGGATAATTATGCCCGAATTTTTGTGGTTTGAACTCAGCACAGCCCCATCTCCAGGCTTTTCGTTTTTGGTGCGTTGGGGTGAAGGTATGTAAAAAGACTGGAATCCCAGCCTTGTCCCCCGCACACCCCAGCAGAGACACATTCCAGAGTCGGGAAAGCACAGATACCAAAGGAAGGCTGCCTTTTATCCATCACCTAATGTGAAATATAAAACAGTCCAAGTCATTGAATAGGTAAAAGAAAACAGAAATCGAAATTCAACCAACTTGCCAATGCTCTGAAACAAGAATAAAGAGGGACAAAGTGAGGAAGGCATACACGGCAGAGAGCTGGAAGAGAAGGCCTGTGTGGGGTGAGAAGTGAACACAGCATCTCATTGAGCAAGTTTAATAGGCTCTCGGGGCCCCCGAATCGGGGTAGGAACACAGTTTAAAAAGGGAGCGTAAATGAAACTCTGATAGACTGTGTAGAGGGGATTATTCGTTGGTTCAGATTTTATTTGAAAGAACTGAAAGACAGGGTCCAGAAACCCCAGGCTTTGGCTGATGAAAAAATAATCAAACAAAACATTTATTTTCACTAATTTAAAGGGACTTCCGTGACTCTGAGGCTGAGAAATAGGCAAGCAACTGAGGCCCGAGGCCGCCTAGTCTGGGCAGGCTGGCTCTCCAGGGGCCATAGGGAAGCGACTGCCAGCCCCTTTGCCGAGTGCCTCTTGAAGGAATGTCAGCGGCTCCGCATGGGCAGAAAGATGATTCGGTCACTGCCAGTTGAGTAAGGCCACAATCCATGGGTAGGCGAGGTTTCGCCAGAAAGGGATGGGCATCCCCGGTCTCTGTCTCCCAGATGAAAGGAAGGTCATGATGCTGAGTATCAAAACCTGACAGCCTGGAAGTCTGAAGGCCAGAGACTGCCTTACGGTCCCGTGGGTCTGCACGGAGGAGTCTACAGGGCCCTAGGGAGGCTTTAAGGACAACCCTTTGCCACCAGCGCTGTGTTGAAGGTTCCAACACAGAGGAGGGTATATCTGAAAGCCAATTAGCTAGCTTGAGGTTTCTGTTTGTTTCTCACAACAGCAACTGGACGGTATGTCCACCGCCCCATCTACCACCAAGGCCAGCGTTGTGCATGTGCAGCCTGCGCGGTTGAGCAGAGCCTGGCACTTAGAGGGGCCCTGGGCTTAGTGCTCTGTGTTGCCATCTTGAAATTCTCAATGACTTTGAACAAAGAGGCTCCATGAAGTATGTGGCTGGTCCCGGCTCCCACTCTGGGATCAAGCCACTCGCTCCCCCAGCTGCCAACACTGTTGGCTAATGAGAGTCTGTAGCTGGGGCTTTGACCTTGTCTGAAGACAGCCGTCTTGCCCAAGGTTAAATCCTCTTTCCAGAATCAGCGCCACGTAGGGCAGATTGGAGGGTACGGAGACCCAGCCCCTTTGTTCCATCTGGGATCACGAGAGGCCTCTTACTAAACCTCCTGTATGCAAATCTCCATCTCAGGCTCCCTCTCCAGGGATCCAGAACTAAGACACCCTAAGGTTTTGGTAAAGTGTTGCCTACGTGTTCCGTTCTCATCTCAGGTGTGCTCCCGGGATTCAGGGAAGGGATCTTGCATCCACATGCGGACCAGGAAGCTAGCATGGCGGTAGCGGCAATAATCGGTGAAAATCTCCCCAGGGTAAGGTAGAGAAAATGGGGTCAGAGAGGTTAATGAGTTGCCCCCCCAAGGCCATACAGATGGTAAGAGCCTTAGCTAGGATTCAAACTTGGGATTCCTGACCCCTAATTAGATTCCTTTGAAATAAGTTGTCACACTTCTTAACCCCACAGGGAGCCTGGCAGTTCTGATTTAGCACTACATGCAAAGGAGTTATGGGCATCCTCTCCTTCTTTGAACTTCCAACATACTTTCCTGGGAACTGGCTGGTGGCTCTTTGTATATTACCCTTTATAACCTAGAAACCACTCTTTCCTTTGAGTTTCAGATAAAATTGGGTTATTTCCTCACCCACAGGGAGTAGGAAATCCAGCATGGCTCCAGTATCTCTAGGATTTTTCTTCCGCCAACGTCAGCTCAGCTGAGGGCATCAGGAAGGCAAAATTTTCAAGTCCCACTCAGACCAGCTGAGCCAAACTCTGGAGACGGTGTCCGGGAAACCTTCCAGGGGATTCTGCTGTGCTAAAGTTCCACCGCTCCACAGAGCTGGTCTTGGGAATTTGCCTAACCACACCTGACTCTGACTTTTGCCAGGCAGGAAGTAGTCTCACCTTATCTGCAAAGGATAAGTCCCAAGACCTTCCAGCGGATGCCTGAAAGTGTAAATAGTACGGAAGCCTATATATACTATGTGTTTTCCTATGTGTACTTAGCTGTGATAAAGTTTAATTTATAAATTAGGCACAGTAAGAGATTACAATAATAACTAGTCATAAAATAGAATAATTACAACAATATACTGTAATAAAAGTTATGTGAATGTGGTCTCTCTCTTGAAATATCTCATTGGGATATTTCCTTCTCTTGAGGGAGATTGGGAGATTGCCCTTCTCTTGAGCTTCTGACTGCATGCCCGAAGGAGAATTCTCTGCTTCCGGACCGCGGGTAACTGAATCTGTAGAAAGTGAAGCCGTGGATAAGGGGGAATTGCAGGATGTTTGATGGCCAGTCTCCCTCACGTCTCCCCTCTTGTAGCTTTTCCTTCTCGTTGCTTCCTGCAAACCCAAGCCAGCAACTGAGCCCCATTTTCGTGATTTCCCCTAAATTCCATTTACACATGCAGTTGAATGCAGCACATTGTACCCAAAACGAAGAAGAAAATGAGGAAAATGATGGGGGAGGAAACTGCCTCTAAACACAACCCAGTACACATGTGGCACTGTCAGGCATTCAGTCCAGGGCTTTAGAATTCCTCAGCCACGGGGAACTTTCTCTGGTTGCCTCTTCTGGGCCCATCTTCCTGCCAGGTCCCTGTCTCTTCATTGCTCTTGGGTGTCCTTGCTTCTGATCCTTTGCTGGTCTCCCCCTCCCCTACTCACTTCCTCTTCACTTATTTTCCTCTTTGTTTCTTCCCGGGCCCCTTGTCATCTCACTCAAGGATCATCGTTTCAAAGCCAGAATGACCCATCAAGAGGAGTTTGATGTCAGTGCTTCCAGTAGCCATGACTCCTCGGGCACATGTAATTCATTCTTACTGGTCTTTCAGCACCACCCAGATTGTGGCTTTGTGCCACCTGTGTGCCCAGGACAGGTGCCGTCACTTAAGTGAGGAGTAAATCCCTGTCGGCTGGGGTTGACCTTGACCCAGTACTGCTGGGGATGGCTTTGGCTTTGATGTTCTCTAAGGCCAAGGTTTTAAACAAATGGCGCCTTGAGCTTTCTGGCACCTGCTGAACCATAGAATGTGAGAATGTCCAAATCAAGGAGATCCAGGTAACCCCCTCTGAACATGAAGAGTTGAGAACGAACCCTTTGAATCAGCAGGGCCAGCCTTGACGGAATTGTGCTGGAGACGCATTAACACCTTTTAGTCCTGTTTCATCCTGTTCTCCACTCCCTTCCCCCATAATTCTTCTCCAAGAGCCTTTGTCTCTCTTCTCAGGGCTCTCATTCACTCTCAGGAATCAGAGAATCCCTCTGTCCAGAGCCTCTTTCTCTGAAGAGAGAGACAACAAAAGCTTCCCCACCCACCTGTCCTAATTCTCCTGTGCTCAGTAAGACCTGATCCAGTGAAACTAGTTCATGCTATACAGCTAAGGTGGATGAGAGTTTAAATAAGATCCCTTCAGGAGACCTCTCTGTTGTTATTGTTTATTATAATTTCTTTTTTAATCAGGAGACCTCTTTGGTTTTTCTTTTTTTTAACGCTTATTTATTATCGAGACACAGAGAGAGTCAGAGCATGAGCATGGGAGGGGTGGAGAGGGGGGGAGACACAGAATCCGAAGCAGGTTCCGGGCTCTGAGCTGTCAGCACAGAGCCCGACGCAGGGGCTCAAACCCACAAACCGCAAGATCATGACCTGAGCCGAAGTCGGACGCTTAACCAACTGAACCACCCAGGCACCCTGAGACGTCTTTGTTTTATTCTAGGACTTTGGAGGCTTCCATTAAGACCTCAGCGGGCTCATGAGACCCTTTCTGGGTGCTCGTTCGTCATTTTATAGCGTTTTCACTGGGAGGCAGAATGCCCAGAGATTAAGCCCGCAGGCCAACATTTAAACTGGGGCTCACCTCCTGCTAGCTGTGCAAACTTGGAGATGTACCTTAATCTCTCTATCTCCGTTATTTCACCTATGAAATGGACATGATACTGATAGGTGAGCAAAGCAATAATTCAACAACAAACGTAAGGCTCAGTGACGTTGTGGTTTTATGATTGTTCTGTACGTGCATGGTCCTGTTTGTGAAGGTTAATGCTGGCGTGACTGCAGGAAATCAGCAGCTGTCTCGGAGTGTGGTCCGATCCAAGATGACCCAGTGCAGCCCAAGCAACCTCGTGGTACTCTGGAAAGCAAACGGGAAGTCTTGGTTTTGTGTATGAGGTACCCGGTTTCAGGAGGGCCTGTTTTTATTCCATCTTCCTCCCCAGCCCAGCTACCCCCTTCCTTCCCCTAGCATAGCATATGTCTCCTTGCCTTTTACTGCTCCGCAGGCGCCTTCCCCACAGCCTGGCCAGGATGCACAGAGTGACACAGGATGTCAGTTGAGAAATGAGTGGTTAGTGGTGATGACAGGCCACACCGCAATTCTGTCGAGAAGCCCTCCCTGGAGGGGCCCCCGGGAGCAGGCGAGAAGCCCCACAATCTCCTGCTAATTTGTACCACACCAGGGAAGGGCAGGATGGCTCCCACATGAGGAAGATCCCTCCTGTTCACACACCCACAACCCACTGAAGGAATTAACTCCGGAGACCGGCTCCGGAAACGTTTCCAAGGGAAATGATTAATAGTAAAAGGTTGGGATGCTTAAGAATGTAGCTTCACACCCTGCAGATCAAAACCCAGTGCCCGCAGCAGCAAATGATTTATATTCCACGGCAGTATCGTACCATCTGCCTTGTTCTGATCCAAATAACTGAGGCTGAGAAGTTATTTCATAGTAATATAGCTGCCATCTATTTGGCTGGAATTATGTGCCAGGCCGTATGCTAAAGTCTGCATGGGTAACTTCTCTTGGAATTCCAACACTTGTCTTGTGTGGCATGTAGTGTTATTTCTTTTCGCCGATGGGGAAATCGCTCTGTTGAAGTTAAGTGGGATTTGAGCCTGCCTCCAAAATCATGTCCTTAACCATAGCTCTGTCTTGCCTCCTAATAGCCGATGTTCTGGAACGTGGTTGAATAACACAGGTTATTTAATCTGTGTTTTGGAGTCAAACCTACTATCTCAAGAGGAACTGGAAATTTTTTTCCTTCATACTCCATAATAGCCTTTTTTTTTTTTTTTTTTTTTTTTAATTTTTTTTTTCAACGTTTATTTATTTTTTGGGACAGAGAGAGACAGAGCATGAACGGGGGAGGGGCAGAGAGAGAGGGAGACACAGAATCGGAAACAGGCTCCAGGCTCTGAGCCATCAGCCCAGAGCCCGACGCGGGGCTCGAACTCACGGACCGCGAGATCGTGACCTGGCTGAAGTCGGACGCTCAACCGACTACGCCACCCAGGCGCCCCAATAGCCTTTTTTTTTAAATCACTGTTCCTAGTACACTATACTACAATTACTTGGTTCTGACCTTGGATGTTCACCCTAGCTTGAACTTCCTGAGGATCTGGGGCCAGATGGTTTTAACATATTTACATTCTAAAGTCCATTACCCTCAACAGACATGAATGAAAGAATGATGAATGAATGAATGAATGAATGAATGAATACAAGTCCTTCTGACTCCCAGCCCAGTGCTCCATCCACCATTTTCTGCAGACTAGCCTTTTCTTGTGACCTTTACATGGTTTTTCTCTTGGGATTGTCAACAAATTGAACTAGAATTAACATTTCTTCATGAGGTTTAGGAATAATAAAACTAATTCTCACTGAGATCTCACAGGACACTGACCAAGTTCACAAAACAAAGCATCTTGTTTTCTTTCTTATCTCCTGAGATACATGCAACTCCCTCTTGCAGTGCAATTGGTAGAAGGAAAAAAAAAATGATGATGATGCTCTCAGGCTATTTGAAAATATTGGCCAAACTATCGCCTTCTTAAATGATTTTAAGCTAGACATATAACTCTAGGACTGACATCCCCCAGTGATTTATACAATTAGGGGTGGTTCTCTCAGAGTGACTTCTTAACATCCCTGTAATAACCCGACTGCATGAGCTTTGGGGGGGCTGCTTCTAAGTGTCATGCTAAGCCACTTTAATCTACCGGTTGTGCCTCTGTCTTGTCTTTTTCTGATCATTTTCACATAAAGGTACTCATAGAATTTAGTTTTGTGTACTGTGCTATTCAATTAACATTGCAATACGAGCATCTGACAGGGTACTCTAAAGAGTTGGATGCCTCGATTTTAGTCGTTCTTAATATTTCCAAGTGACTGTATCATAATTTATTTAGCTTTTTCTCTATTGTAGGATATTTATGTTGTATCCAGTATTACAGTCACACAACACAGCAATGTGATAAATAACCCCAAGGAGAGAGCTTTCTCTGGGCTTCTCTCTTTGGACTGTTTCCTTAGGGTCAATTCCCAGCAGCCTGCCATTTATTCTTGATAACTGGATTTGTGAACAAGAGATGAGCTCACCAGGGGACACTGAACAAGAGAAGAAAGTTAACTCACTAGTCCCTGAACACTTTGAAGATGATTATCTAGCCGAAATGTCTGCCCTAGTCCAGAGAAAACATTGCATTTTATTTTAATCTTTGTTTGCCAATATATTTTTATTCAAAAGCAGGACTCCCGTTGGAAAGAGTGAAGCAGAACAAATGCGTATAAAGGAGAAGTCAAGGACTAGCTTCTACCACAACCCCTCTATTCCCACCCCACCATGATGACAGATTTGAACAGCTTGGTGTGCATCCTTCTACACATTTCTCCATGCGCATGCAAATAGACACATGCTTAGAAACGCATTTTTATTTATTTTAGTTTTTTTACATTTTTTATTCTATTTAAATCCAAGTTAGTTAGCATAGAGTAAAATGATGATTAGGAGTAAAATTTAGTGACTCATCACTTACATATAACACCCAGTACTCATCCCAGCAAGTGCCCTCCTTCACGCCCATCGCCCACTTGCCCATCCCCACCCACCCGCCACCCCTTCAGCAACCCCCCGTTTGTTCTCTGTATTTAAGAGTTTCTTACGGTTTACCTCTGTCTCTCTTTTTATCTTATGTTTGCTTCCCTTCCCCTGTGTTCATCTGTTGTGTTTCGTAAATTCCACATATGATTGAAATCGTATGACATTTATCTTTCTTTGACCAACTTGTTTCACTTAGCACGATGTACTCTAGTTCCATCCACATGGTTGCATATGGCAAGATTTCATTTTTTTTGATCACGAAGTAATATTCCATTGTGTGTGTGTATGCATGTGTGTGTTTATATATATATATATATATGTATATATATATATATATGCATGTATGTATGTATGCATGTCTGTATGTATATAGATATAGATATAGATATAGATATAGATATAGATATAGATATAGATGATATAGATATGGATATTCTTTATGCATTCATCAATAGACATTTGGGCTCTTTCCATACTTTGGTTATTGTTGATAGTGCCGCTATAAACATTGGGGTGCATGTGCCCCTATGAATCAGCATACCTGTATCTCTTGGATAAATACTTAGTAGTGCAATTGCTGGGTCATAAACACATTTTTAAAATACAAATGTAAACACATTTTTAAATACAAATAGGCTTTTATATATCACACTGTATTCTGGATAACTTATGTTATTATTATTATTTTTTTTTTGCATGTAACGATATACCATGGAAATCCTTTCAGGTCAATAAGTAAAGAGCTAGCTCATTCTTTATAAAAAACTGAGTAATATTCTATAATAGGAGGTTTCACAGTTTATTCAGCTATTTTTAAGTTCCATTTATTTAAACTAAACTAAAACAAAATTCACTCATTTCTCCCACCCCCAACTCCCTGCCTCTGACAACTACCAGTCTGCTTTCTGTATTTATGAGCTTGGTTTGTTTATTTTTAGATTCCACGTATGACAGATCACATACAGTTATTTGTCTTTCTGTCTGATTTATTTTACTTAACCTTGAGGTTCATCCATGTTGTCACAAATGGCAAGATTTCTTTTTTTGATGAGTGAATAATATTTCATGACACACATGCACACACACACACACACACTCACACCACAATTTCTTTTTTTCCTATATCTTGTAATCACTATTGTAATTTCCTATATCTTGTATCGCTATTATAAATAATGTTGCAATGAACATGGGGGAGGTGCATACATCTTTTTGAGCTATTGTTTGTTTGTTTTCCTTAGATAAACAGCCAGAAGTAGAATTGCTGGGTCATATGTTTTTCTATGTTTAATATTTTGAGGAACCTCTATATTGTTTTTCACAGAGGCTGCACCAATTTGCATTCCCGCCAACAGTGCACAAGGGCTCCCTTTTCTCCACATCCTCATCAAAACTTGATATTTCTGGTCTTTTTGATAACAGCCATTCTAGCAGGTGTGAGGTGATATTTCATTGTGGCTTTGATTTGCATTTCCTTGATGATTAATGATGTAGACCATTTTTTCACATACCTATTGGCCATCTGTATGTCTTCTTTGGAAATATTCAAGTCTTCTGCCCATTTTTAAGACAGATTGTGTTTTTTTTTCTGACTTGTATGAGTTCTTTACATATTTTGGATATTAACCCCTCATTAGATATATAATTCACAAATATTTTCTCCCATTTTGTAGGTCGCTTTTTCATTTTGCTGATGGTTTCCTTTGCCCTGCACAGGCTTTGTAGTTTGACTTACTTCCACTTGTGTTTTTTGGCTTGTGTTGCTTTTGCTTTTGGTGTCATAGTGCAAAAATGGTTGCCAAGACCCAGGTCAAGGAACTTACTGCCTATATTTCCTCCTAGGAGTTTTATGGTTTCAGGTCTTACGGTCAAGTCATTAATCCAGTTTGAGTTCACTTTTGTGTATAGTATCAAGTAATATGGTCCAGTCTCATTCTTTTGCATGTGGCTGTCCAGTTTTCCCAAGGACAGTGGATCTCCCAATGGAGATTGTCCTTTCTCCATTGTTTATTCTTGCCTCCTATGTTGTAAATGAGGCATATATGTGTGTGGGTTTATTTCTCTATTCTATTCCATTGATCTCTGTGTCTGTTTTTTTTAATATTTATTTATTTTTGAGAGAGAGAGAGAGAGAGAGAGAGAGAGTGTGAGTGGGTGAAGGGCAGAGAGAGAGTGGGAGACACAGAATCTGAAGCAGGCTCCAGGCTCTGAGCTGTCAGCATATAGCCCAATGTGGGGCTTGAATTCATGAACTGCGAGATCATGACCTGAGCTGAAGTCAGATACTTAACCCACTGAGCCACCCAGGTGCCCCTATGTGTCTCTTTTTAAGCCAACACTATACTGTTCTAATTACTACAGTTTTGTAATATAATTTGAAATCAGGGAGAATGATGCCTTGAGCTTTGTTATTCTTTCTTAGGATGACTTTGGCTATCTGGGGTCTTTTATGGTTCATTCAATTCTAAGATTGCTCCATTTATATGAAAAATGCCATTGGAATTTTGATAGGGTTACCTTGAAGTTATATATTGCTTTGGGTAGTATGGACATTTAAAAATGTTAATTCTTCTAATCCATTCTAATCCAATAAATTTCTATTTATTTGGTGTCTTCTTCAATTTCTTTTATTAGGTTATGAGTCTTTATTAGTCTTGCTGTTTTCATTGTACAGGTTTATCACTTCCCTGGTTAAATTTATCCCTAGGTATTATATTATATTTGATGCAATTATAAATGGGATTTTTTTCCTTCTTTCCTTTCTTTCTTTCTTTCTTTCTTTCTTTCTTTCTTTCTTTCTTTCTTTCTTTCTTTCCTTCTTTGATAGAGCGTGCAAATGGGAAAGAGGGGCAGAGGGAAAGAGAGAATCTCAAGCATGGAGTCTGACATGAGGCTCGATCCTACGACCCTGGGATCATGACCTGAGCCAAAATCAAGAGTCAGATAGATGCTCAACCAACTGAGCCACGCAGGTGCCTCATGGGTTTGTTTTCTTAACTTCTCTTTCAGTTTGGTCATTATTAGTGTATGGAAGCACATATTTTTGCATATTGATTCTGTATCCTGCAATATTATTGAGTTCATTTATTAGTGCTTACAGTATTTTGATGAAGACTTTAAGGTTTTCTATATATAATATCACGTCACTTGCAAATAGTGACAATTTTACCTCTTCCTTTCCAATTTGGATGCCTATTATTATTATTATCTTTATTACTTAATTGCTCCATCCAGAACTTTTAATAGTAGGTTGAATAAAAGTGGCGAGAGTGGGCATCCGTGCCTTGTTCCTGATCTTAGAAGAAAAGCTTTTAGCTTTTTACTATTCAGTATGATGTTAACTGTAGGCTTGCCATATATGGACTTTATTATTCTGAGGTACACTCCCTCTCTACCCACTTTGTTGACCGTTTTTCTGATGAATTGATGTTGAATTTTGTCAAATGTTTTTTTCTGCACCTGTTGAGATGATCATATGATTTTTATCCTTTGTGTTGTTAATGGTGTATCACATTGACTGGTTTATGGATATTAAATCATCCTTGCATCTCTGGAATAAATCCTACTTGATCCTGGTATGTGATTGTTTAACGTATTATTGAATTTGGCTTCCTAATTTTCTGTTGAGGATTTTTGCATCTATGTTCATCAGGGATATTGGCCTGTCATTTTTTTGTGTGGCCTCCTCATCCGGTTTTGGTATCAGGGTACTACTAGCCTTGTAAGTGAATTTGTAAGAGTTCCCTTCTCTTCTATTTTCGGAAGAGTTTCAGAGCGACTGGGATCAACTCGTCTTCGAAAATTTGGCAGAATTTACCAGTGAAGCTGTCCTGTTTGTTGGACGGTTTTTGATGACTAATTCAGTCTCCTTACTAGTAATTTGTTAGTTCAGATTTTCTATTTCAGTATGTTTCAGTCTTGGCAGGTTGTATGTTTCCAGGAATTTATCCATTTCTTCTAGGTTCTCCAATTTGTCGTCCTGTCATTGTTCATTGTACCGTCTTATAATCTTTTGTATTTCTGTGACATCAGTTTTAACATCCCTTTCATTTCTGATTTTGAGTCCTCTTTTTTTCTTGGTGAGTCAAGCTGAAGATTTGCCAATTTTGTTCACCTCTTCAAAGACCCAGCTCTTAGTTCCATTGATCTTTTCTACAGTCTTTTTAGTATCTACTTCATTTATTCCTGCCCTAATCTTTGTCATTTCCTTTCTTCCACTAACTGTGGGCTTTGTTTCTCCTTTTGCTAGTTTCTTGAGGTGTCAAGTTGGGTTGTTTACTTGAACCTCGTATTTCATGAGGTGGGCATTTATCGCTGTGAACATTCCTCTTAGAACTACTTTTGCTGCATCGCACAAATTTGGGTATGTGACACTTCCGTTTTCATTTGTCTCAAGGCATTTTCCGATTTCTCTTTGGATTTTTTTCTTCGATCCGTTGTTTATCCAACAGCATGTTGTCTAATTTTCACACATTTGTGAGTTTTAGTTCTCTTTATGCAATTAACATCTAGTTTCATACCATTGTGGTCAGAAAAGATGCTTGATTATGATTTCAATCCTTTTAAATGGTTAGGACTTTTTTGGGGGCCTGACATTTGATCTATCTTGGAAAATCTTCCATGTGCACTTCAGAAGAATGGGTGCTATTGCTTTTGGATGGAATGTTCTAGAAATATCTGTCAAGTCCATCTGGTTAACATGTCATGTCAGGCCAGTGTTTCCCTCTTGGTTTTCTGCCTGCATTGAGATAAGTAGGATATTAAAGTCTCCTATTATTATTGTATCCCTATCAATTTTTCCCTTTAAGTCTGTTAATATTTGCTTGATATATTCAGATGCTGCTATGTTGGGTTTGCAAATATTTATAAATGTTGTATCTTCTTGTTGGATTTGCCCATTTATCATTATGTAACACCGTCCTTTGTCTCTTATTACTATCTGTGTTTAAAGTATTATGTGTGATATAGGTATAGTTAATCCAGCTCTCTTTTTGTTTCCATTTGCATGGAATATCTTTTTCCATTCTTTCACTTTCAGGCTGTGTGTGTCCTTGCATCCGAGGTGAGTGTCTTGTAAGCAGAATGTAGATGGGTCTTGTTTAACCCATTCAGCCACTCTGTCTTTCGATTGGAGAATTTAGTTCATTTTCATTTCAAGTAATTGTTTTAAGTTTATTTACTTAGAGAGAGAGAGAGAGAGCTGGAGAGGGTCAGAGAGAGAGAGAGAGAGTGAGAGAGAGTCCCAAGCAGGCTCCACACTAGTCGTGCGCTGATGCGGGGCTTGAACTCATGAACCGCGAGATCATGGCCTGAACTGAAACCAAGAGACAGATGGTTAACTGACTGAGCCACCCAGGCACCCACATTTAAAGTAATTTTTAAAAAATGTTTATTTATTTTTGAGAGAGAGAGAGAAAGAGAGAACATGCGCAGGGGAGGGGCAGAGAGAGAGGGAGACCAAAGATTTCTGCTCTGACAGCAGTGAGCCTGATGTGGGGCTCATGGGGGCTCGAACTCACAAAACATGAGATCGTGACCTGAGTCGAATTCAGATGCTCAACTGACTGAGCCACCCAGGTGCCCCTAAAGCAATTATTGATAGGTCTCTGCTTATTGCCATTTAGTTCATTGTTTTTTGGCTGTTTTTGTAGCTCCTGTCTGTTCCTTGATTCTTCTCTTACTCTTTTCCTCTGTGTTTGATGGCTTTCTTTAGTGGTCTGCTTATATTCCCTTCTCTTTATCTTTTGCGTGCTTACCTACTGTAGGTTTTTGCCTTGTGGCTACCCTAAGGCTTATATAAACAACTTCTATTGGTAACAGTCTATTTTAAGTTGATAACTTAAGTGTGATCCCATTGTAAAGCTCAACATTATTACTCCCTCTCATGTTTTACGTTTTTTATGTCACATTTTACATCTTTTTATCTTGTGAATCCCTGAACTAATTATTTTAATTATAGTTTTTACTACTTATGTCTTTTAATCTTCATACTGGCTTTATAAGTGATTCATCCAGTATCTTTACTATATATTTACCTTCCCAGTGAGAAATATTCTTTCATATGTGTTCTTGTTACTCATTAGCTGCCTTTCTTTTCAGCTTAAAGAAATCCCATTAGCATTTTTTGTGGGGCCAGGTTAGTGGTAATGAACTCCTTTAGCTTTTGCGTGTCTGGAACAGTTATTTTTGAATTAATGGAAATTCAGGTTGTTTCCAGACAAAATTTCTACCAAGCTGTTAGAAAAAAAAAAGTTCAAATTTAAATATCACTAGGATTATTTCCTCCTTCGTTCTTCTTAGCAATTCCCAATTATTTTCATGGGGCGTATATGTCTTCTTAACTGGGCACATCGATGCCTATGTCTGACGACTGTCACGGAATGCAGAACTCAGTGCGGCCCTTCTTGAATTGCGAGGTTTATTTTCCAGTTTATATTGCAGGATGGGCCTTATTTGGGTTGCAACGAACATTTATTGAGCGTCCACTATGGCGTTCCAGCAGATACAGGTGGAGAACAGAGAACCGCAAAGAAACAAAGAAAAACGATGTTGGGACAATAAGGAAGTCAGTCTCTCTAGATCAAAGGGACTTGTGTAACGAACGACTTAGTTTTACTTAAAGAAAGGCGGATTAATGCCACCTAGTGATGCCTTCAGAAGAAGTAGTAGTCTTTGGGACAGATAAACCCGCATACAAATGACACAAGGCAAGGAATAAAAATTGGGACATACAAGTTAAGCGTAAGGATTGAGTATGGAAGTACCTAGCCGCAAGCCTCCCCCCAGGATACCCATTGCAATATTTAGAGCGGTCTACATTAAAAAAAAAAAAAAAAAAGATCACGTTGGGGTGAAGGTGCAGGGCAGCGTTACAAAACACTCTTTGGAGTCAGTAGGGTTTCCTGCTCATGTACCCAAGCATCAGTGTCTAGCTTAACTCTAATCGCAGTTATGTAGCAGAAAGCAGACCAGCTTTGGAGCTACAGACACCTAGGTTCAACTCCGTGACTCATTGGTTCATCTCTCCTTTCGCTCACGAAGCACCAACCCTAGGCAAGGGACTGTGCGGGCGTTGTGGATACAGCAGAGAACAAGACGACATCCCCGCCCTCTTGGGATGCTCATACTAGTGGAGGAGAACGGATAATGAGCACGAGCCTTCAGCTAGTGTTGAGAGCTATAAAGACAACACGAAGGGGGGATGTGATGGAGAGGCCTGAAGGAGGAGTCCAGGCCAGACCGGATGATGAGAAAGGCCCGAAGGTGGCGGGACCTGCCTGAGCGGAAGGAGCAGGTCACGCACACGCATCTGCGGGGAGAGCCTCCAAAGCAGAGGGAACAGGCGTGGTGTGCACGGGCACAGAGAGAAAAAGCCTGCGTGGCCAGGACGTGGGAGGGGAAGAGGCGAGTGGTATGAGGTCAGAGGCAAGATCAGATAGGAGAGCCCGGATTTTATTTTCACTGCAGTGAGAATCCATGGGGTGTGATGGGAAAGTGGTGGGTGGCAGGATGGGGGGGGCGTGATGTAATCCAATTTAAACCTTCCAACTCCTGTTCTGATTGCCGTGCGGGAAACAAATCACGGAGAGGCAAGCGTGGACGCAGAGTGAGCCACGGGGGGGTTCATGCTACGGACCAGATAGGACATGATGGTGGCCTCGGCCCTGGTAATGACAGGGAGAGGACAATTCCCGAAGCCACGAGCCTCCCATAGGCGGCGACTTTACCTCTCAAAGCCCGATGTGTGTTCATCTGTGAAGCCTGGATGCCGGCTCTCAGAGGCCGTTGGGAGGGGCGTTCCGGAACTTGTACGCCAACACCTAAGCACAGTGCCTGGCACACGGTCCGTGCTCCCTGCGTGGCACCGACACTCACTCTGCTCTACCTCACTTTGGCTCGTTTGCAAACAACGAGGAGTGGTGGGTAATCGCCAGAGGCTGATAGGACGCTGACCATTCTAATGGATTCGAATGAGATGAAAACCCAGGAGGAAACAACAAAAAAGAAAAAAAAATACAAGGAAATTTACATGGAGGTGTTGAAGAAGGTCCCAAGAAGCAAACGCAAATGGTGGTTTTGATTCCTGTCCATGCGATGGTCACGTACCTCAAGGAGCTGTGCACACAATCGCTAAACTTAGGGAATCCTATTAACGAGGGACAGAGAGATAGCGGGCAGAATGGGGCTTTCTGTTTTTATCCCACCCCCCAATGGTCTGCGAGTGGGAGAGGCCCTTTATGTCCCTGGTAAACATGAGCTTCTACTGCAGGTGTTTGAGTTTATCACAGAGAGGAAATGACTTTTTTTACACCTAATTTAATCTGAAGCTATTCACAGTTTAAAATGTTTAGTAACGGTGACCTTTTTAATGACTAACACATTGCAGGTGGTCCTGTTGTAGCCAGCAGTTAATGTTTGCCATCAGAAAGAGAGAGAGAGAGAGAATTAAATGACCACTCCATGGCAGTTGTCTTTGCCTTGCAGGGTTCAAAGGACAGCTGGTTCTGAAGGGGGCCATAGTTAAGAGTCTGTGAAAAAAAAAAGATGGGGTCATTTCTCCTCAATGGGAGAGCAACTTTCCTTTTCTTGGTCTTTCTTGGAACTGAGGTTTGGGCAGAACGTCTCAGAAAGAACCGCAAACCGGATATCGCTAGCTGTTTTCTTTTTCAAAGGACAGATGGGTCTGTGATATTTCAATGGCCAACAACGGACAAGGAATTGTTTTGGTTGCTGACCGTTGGCTGAATTCTTGGACTTTTCCCACCATTTTGCACGAGACGGGGGGGGTCCGTGGGATGTCCGGGGAAGAACTACCATTGCAGATGAGTGACGGAGGCCCAGGGAGAGAGAAGAAGGAATCGACCCAGTGGCTTATGGCAGATCTTATCCCACACACCAGCTCGCTTGACAATGTACTAGATCCCATGCACCCGCAAGGGGCTTTCATTCTCAGTCAGTCCCAAACGAGGTGATCGGCTGGGCTGCTTGATTATCCAAGTGGCTTGGATAAGGGCCCATAGCTTGTCTCTAAGTCACCTTTCAGGGCTCTTGCATCTGTGTCAATACCCTAAGAGTTCTGCTTTATGGAGACCAGAGCGGTTCATATGTCAAGGCAAAAGTATCCCGAGTGTGTACTTGGCCCGCAGGGCAGTGCGGCCTCGGTGTCCACAAACATCATCTTTAGTTTATAACTAAGGAAGCAGATACCTAATGCAGTGTCTTGACTCTCCCAGGAAGCCCTCTCTGGAGTGAGGGTGTCTCTGTCCTTTAAGCAGTGGGTTTCATTGTTGTAGCCTTTTCCTTCCTCCTCCTGGCCCCCACGCCTGATAGCTCCCGGAGACTATGCACACCCCTGCCCCCACTTTTATGGGAAGAAGCAGCTTGGGGGCCCAGGAGAGTCTGCTTTGCTGACTGGCACCTTACGCCTCACCATGAGCAGGGGTTCCCCATCCTGGGTGATTTGCATGGCACCTGTTTGCCCAGCCCTACGAATTTTATTCTGAAGTCATTAACATCCCCCCAGTCATTTGTGTTGGGAGTCAGACTTCTGAGCTCTGTGTTCACCGAACTGATTCTGGCTCACTGTCTTGTTAGGTTGCTGGGACCACAAGAGTGCTTATAACAGAAGCCTTCTTACTGTTTATACCTAAGAAAGTGTAGAGGATGTGGAAAGACAGAGGTCTGCTGGTATGTTTTCAGGGCTTCTAATGAGACATCAGTTGGTTCTAAGGAACCTGCACAGTCTTTAATTTTTTCCACACACGTGCCGAGGACTAAAGCCATTCAGTGTCACACATGAGGCTTGGTCCTCAAGTGCACCCTCTTTCAGAGGTTTTCCTGTATCCCACCCCCTTTCTCTTAGTCATTATTGTTTAAAAAAATCATTCGATTCTAAAAAATAGACTGGGATGGTGGTTGCACAACTCAGAAAAATCCACTAAAAATCACTGAATTCTACACTTCAAATGTGAAGGAAAGTTAACTTCAAAAATTCTGAGCCCAAACATTAAAAAAATTAAAAGAAGAAGAAGAAGAAGAAAAAGAAGAAAGGGGAGGAGAAAGAGGAAGAGGAGAGGAAGAAGAAGAGAAAGAAGAAGACCGACACCTGGGCGACTGACTTCAGCCCAGGTCATAATCCCGTGTTCTGTGGGTTCGAGCCCTGCATGGGGCTCTGTGATAACAGCTCAGAGCCTGGAGCCTGCTTCCAATTCTGTGTTTCCCTCTCTTTCTTCTCCTCCCTCCTTTTGATTGTGTTCTATCAAAAATAAATAAACATTCAAAAAACTTTTTTTAAATTCTGAGCTCTATGCAATTACATTTGGTGCATTTTTTTTCCTTCACGTTCTCTCTACCTCAGCAAGAGAGTTTATAAAATGAAAAACTCACCTATAAACAAAAAAAATACTGGAGAACGCAAATTTGCATTTGATACCTTATTAAAATTACACCTCACCGACACAATGTCAGAAACAGAAAAGGTGGTTCATTTATAGAGCATCTTTTCTTTGGCTTGCTAGTTATACCAGAATCTTTATGCTGTTAGGGGGAATCAGAATTGAATATGATGTATCAACAGACTCAAAATAATACGAGAAAATAAAACTACATGTTTCAAAATATAGGCAATGAACTGTTCTTCCCTGGCGACATTGCATGTGTTTCTAAAGGTTATATTAGTGATCAATGTACGTGGTGTCGCTTATTCATATTTAAAATGGTGTAAGGAAACAAATCGAAAAACATTTGAATTCTCTCTCCTTCACCCTACCACATTCTCACCCTGAACGCTCTTCCCCCCCCCCCCCCGAGCTCCAGAACAGTTAAAGTTGGTACCTATATTAATGTGAGTACTTTATTGTCCTGAAATTACGGCTTTTGAAGTTTCTTCCTTTCTGAAACAAAAAAGAAAAACCATGGTTGACATCAAAGAGGAGGAATTCTCCTCACTAGCAATTATGGTCCCTTAATGTTACTCAATATCCACCCCGTTGCAAACTGCCTTTGCTTTTTGTAACATGTACTTATTTTGATCAACACCTTTAGAAAAAGTACCTAAAAGTACCCAACTACCTATAAAACCCTCGCTGGATTCTTCCCGGTGGTGGTTGTTGTGAATCAAAATACCCCTTAATAATGCATTCTGCCATATATGATTGTGGGTGTTTTTTTCTTTTAAAGAAAACATTTAATTACTATTGGAGAGTTCTAACTGTTAGCTGTGAGTTACCAGATGTGAAACCAGACACAAGGGTGAGATTTTACAATTTCAGCACAGCTGCTTACGACCAAATCTGGTTTAGGACACCGTCGATGGATTTAAAAACATTACATTTATATTAAAAATAGCAGGGCCTCATATGCAGCCCAGCTGAAGGTCTTCTTGGCAAACTTGTTAAAATCAGAACGAGTCCCCCAATCAAAGTCCCAAAGCAGCCTGTATGCAGGGGCCAGTGACACGGGCTGTCACTGCCTGCCTCCCCCCCCCACCCCGACCCCCCCACCCGAACACTCTCATGGAGACACATGTGTCTGGGCCTTTTGTCCGAATTCTAAATTAAACCTCCGATCCTTTTCATTTGTACGTTATGTGCGCTCAGCGCCAGAATGTGAAGGCTTAAAAGGCATCAGCAGTTTGCGCAGCCTTGAAAACCTTCGCTTGCTGCACCGAAGGTTTAAGACAAAGGTGCTGTTTCGTCTCTCTGCCCACCCCCCTGCACCCCCCACCCGCCCCGGCATTTGAGTTTTTACAGTGGAAGAAGAAAATAGCTTTCCAAAGCTTATTTTTTTTCTCCCTCTCCCCACGCTCCCCCCATGGGTTCCTGAATCGGCAGCTGTTATTCTGGGCCAAATTGTCGCCATGCTTCGCGGAGCGTGCGGAACCAGGCAGGGCAGCTGAAATAACTGGGAGATGCTGGGGACGTGGACCCCCGCGCCCCGCGCATTGCAGAGCCGGCCTTGGCCTCGCCTCCATTTCTGCCGCTATTTCAACAAGAGTTTCCGAGCGTTCCCAGGGTAGCGGGAGGACATGGAAGACCCTGGCGGCATCTGTGAGTCTGAAGCACTTTTGGAGTGCTGACCCTTGAAAACCTGCGCCCCGCCCCACAGGAAGTTACACGAGGACAGCGTTCAAATGCATCCAGACTGTACAACAGGATACCCGGTGAAGGGCCAGCCTGGAGCCTTCTCTCCCCAGACCCTCTATCTACAGCCACCACACCCCCCTCTCAAGAACCTAAGACTTTTTTGCAGCCTCTCCATTTTTTCCCTATACAGGGGCATGTGTGTCTGAGCGTGCCTTCATGTGTGTGTGTGTGTGTGTATACATATGTATATATAGACCTATGTATGTAAATCGTGGGTGCATGTAGGTATATGTAAATCGTGCATGCGTGCATGCGTGTATTATGTAAATTGAAGCAAACCGTGCACATTGCTCTGTACCTCCCCTGTCACTTCCTAGGGTGTCTTGAGAGCTTCCCAGATCAGGTCAAACAGCTTCCTCCTTCTTTGTAAGGTGATACAGTTTTTGATCAAATGGACATTTGGGCCATATTCCGTTTTGTTCTTATTGCACACGGCGTTAACGACGCACATCCTTCTTCGGGTATCTCTGTTCCTACCTGTGAGTGTCTCTGAAGGACAAGTTCCTAGAACTGGAATTGTTGGCTTAACAGGTGTGCCTATACATCTTTCAAAAGTACGTCGATCCCCGCGTGCGTGCATGCTTGTTGCCGACCGTCTTTTGGTTGTTTTGGTTTTAAAGTGACGGGTCCACACTGAGACGCCCTCGGTACAAACAAACTGTGCTCCCCTCCGGTTTGAAGCTTCCGGGCCCCCTCAACATAAATATGCCACCCGCGCGCACACCCGCGAGCTCACGCATGCACTCATAGGCTCACTCGGTCTCACTAGTATTTTGGGAGTTTTTCATGTAGGTATGTGGGATGTCTCCATCGCGTTGTCAGCCAACGATACCAAAACTGGACTTAAAATGTTAGGATTGCCGGTGTCTGCAGGTGTGACTATTTCCTATTCTGGGGACCCTTTTTAGGGCTTGACTCCTGCCTCCTGGCTCCCCAGCCTCCTCCTGCAGCTGCAAAACATGGGCTGAGCAGGCTACAAAGAGCACCACCCTGGGGTTACCAGCCTTGTGCTGGGACAGACAAATGGTAACAGAGCCGGTCTTTGCCACAAGTCAGTTTCCGCCTGTCCCGTGGAAAGGTGACAGCAAATCTCTAGTGCTGAGTGGGGACGGGACGGGCTTTCAGCGTGTGTCCCCTGCTTGTCTGCAGCCTTCACTCCATCCTGTTTCGCTATGAACATTCTGAGTAAATCCATTTCGGTCACGAAGCTTAACGGGGGTGGTGGCTAGAAGTGGAGGAGGCTGAATGAGGCTAAAAGGGTAAAATTTCATTGCAGTCCAAAGACAAGCCCTTTGTATATGTCCTCTTGAAGAATTGGAATTTCTTGGGAGGTACAGATAAGTAAATGCTGGGGTGAACTTGAGGAGGTCACTTCCCCTGGTCTCGGGGAAGGAGAGTTTTCACCTGTACGAGGAGTGAGATTTGACCACATCATCAGTTCCCAGAGTATGTTCCGTGGTACCCTCTTTGGAAGCATTCTCCCTGAGAATATAATTTTATAGTTAAATAATTTGAGGAAAACGCTGCATTTCAGCACCTCCTGGAGATTCCGGAAGTTTAGCAAGGTAAGGGTTCAGTGTTTCCCAGTCGTATTTGACAAAAATTGTTTTTGTGGATCCCTTATTAACGTTCTTTAGAGCCCACTCTGGGAAATACTGGACGTTCTCCAGGGGAACTTCTAGTTTGAATATTCTGCAGTGAACTGATCAGTTGTTGCTAGTTCTTGTAGACCAGTCCTCGCTCCCCCTCAGTTACTACAAGCCTGTCTGTCACCACTTCTCACCCTGTGTCCGAAATCTGTCTCCTCAGCTGGCCGGGGGGTACTGGCCCCACCCACAGCACCAGGGCCTGCACACAGTAGGCGCTCGACAAATGCCTGCTGTTGGGCAGAAATCACTGCCTGTTGGCTTTGAGGTTTGGCCTCTGTTGGGTGCGTGTAGATTTAGGGAGGGATCTGACGGAAAGGAAAAAAATAATGGGGGAGGGGCGAGGAAGGAGAGCTAGAGGAGGGGTGGGGATGGGGGGAGGAAGACACAAGGGAACAGAGAGAGGAAAAAGAAGAAGAAAGAAACATAAAAAGAATCTGGCTGTGCATGGAGGGCAGATCAGGAGGGGGGCTTGGAAAACGCGTAAAATATATGTGGCATTCTGCGGGACTGACCGTGAGCTGGAGGAAGGACGCATATCTTATGCTCTGGCTCTGCTTTCTAACAGTAGCACCACCTGGCCCATAGCAGGTCTTTATTCATATTCACCAAGTGACTAAATAACGACCATAACAATAGCTAGCATGTACTGAGCTATGTCGGTGGGCTAAACTTTTTATGTGCATTATCTTATTTATAACAGCCCCACGAGCTGGATGATAACCCATTTCTCAGATGCGGGAACTGAGGCTCAAAGAGCCAAGTTACCTGCCCAATGCACAGGAACTCAAGGCAGCGGGACTCTAGATCCTCTGACCTCAACTGTATGCTAATACCTGCACGGGGAAGTGTGCCTTCATCTCAGGGACATGGCACCTGACCACACTGCTTCCCCCAAATCCAAGGAGAACTTTCTCTTTGAAGGAAATGAAAGCTGAAACCCATTCTTCCATAGGAAAGACAACACATTTTCTGTGTCCCCCCCCCCACTCCAGTTTTTCCCAATAAGAACAATATGAATGCCTACGGGGAAGGCGAAGGTCGTAAAGAACGGCTCTGTGCTGGCAGGTATCTGTTTCCCTTACATCTAAGAGACTCTCCACTGACTGTTGGTATGAGCAGCCACTAAAGATTTTGTCCCAGGCAGCCACCCCAGGCCCTCTTACGTCCTGTCTGGGGACATGGTATCAATACTGGGCTGCAAAGTGGGTCATTTCTCAAGCAGGACTTCAGCATGTTGAGGGGGCAAGATGGTCTACACTTTCCCATCGGCTGAAATACCCCCCTCCTTCCCCATTCCCACCGCCTAACACCCGCCAGCCACCTTGACTCCTTCTCCTGAGGCGTCTGGCTTCTACAGTTAGAGAACCAGGGTGAAAACCCTGCCAGGAGAGGAGTTTATTTAGAAAAAAGCCTCCAAATTGCAGGGGGGTTTGTTTTGCTTTTGTTTTTTTGTTTTGTTTTAAGATGTGAGCATCTAAAGTCTAAACGCTCAAAGACCTTGGTACCTTTGCCATGTCTGTGGAGGGTCAGCTTGCCTCTTCCAATATAATTTCCAATATTGCCTCTTCCAATATAATTTCCGTGGAATCAAAGTCCCAATTAGACCCGCTGAGCAGTCCTGCCTGATCACTCAACTGACTCCCAGACCTCCCCACGTCTCTGTTTCTCGGCCTTTGGGATGTATGTCAGCATTAACCTGTTATTTTCTCGTGCTTTCATGGAAACATCTGGACCTGGATAAGGAGGGCAGGGAATAGTTTAAAGAAGGTCCAAGAGGTTAATTGACCCCCATGGTAGAGAATGGAGACCAATACATGCTAGCTATTATTGTTACGGCTGTTATTTATTCACTGAACAACTTTTTTTTTTTTCCCACTAAGCAACTTTTAATGAGCACCTGCTTTGGGCCAGGTGGTGTCCCTATTATTAGTATCAGAAAGAGGGTGTGAAGAGCACAGACAGGCAGACGGAGAATGAGACTCACTTGGAGGAGACAGAGGAAAGGGACCAGGAGATCTGCCAAGCAAAGCGGGATTGAGCGGCTGGAGGATGAAGGGAGAGTTCAGGGTGACTTTGCTGGATGCGTGTCCTAGAGCGCAGTTCCTCCTTATCTTTTCAAGAGCCTTTTGTGATGATTTAAATTGCATTTTGATTCTCTGAATGTTAGACGGCCTTTTACAACGTCGTCATTATAGACGGTCACGAGGCAGCTCCTATCGTTAGTCTAATAGGTCGAGTGACCTGCTTGGAAATGTTCTCCCTGACCCCTGCCTCGCTTTCTCCTTCCTCCAGCGCTCTGGGCTTGGTGCAACGGCTTCTGGAACGAGGAAGCGTTCGGTGTTCAGGGAGGGGAGGCGTCAGGACAAAGGAGGAGTTCGACCCTCTGTGCCTTTCTTGACTTTCATCCCCATCAGTTTTCCTGTCTCCGGTTTGTTCTACGGCTCTCTCTCCTCTTCCTAATCACTTTCATATTCCACTTTCCAATTCTCCTCCCTTCCCTTTTTCCTTTCTCTCCTCGGACTCCTCAATTTTCCCATTATTTTCCATTTCTGGCGCTCTCCTTCCCCTTAGTCTCCCCCACCCCCCACCTTATTCTCCTTGTATCTCTCCTCTCCTTACCTTCTGTTCATTTTCACTTTTCTTTCCCAGGTTTTCTGTGTTTCCCTTCAGCCCGACAGCCCACGTGGGCGGTGCCTTTGCTCACTGGTGGTATCAAGGCTCAAGTGGTTAAAAAACAAAACAAAACAAAACAAAACAAAACGAGCTCGTCATTAAGTAAGCATTTGCCATAACACCCCCCCACCCCCAATGAAGTCTAGAGGTTCAGCGACTTAATCGCCTCTGTGTAAGATCAAATCACATTTCTCCCATGACGCTGTTACCAGAAAACATGATTGATGTGCGAGGAAGTCACTGTGAAGTAGAACGAAGTCTCCGCTTTACAAAGCAAACATCTTAGAACTCTCAACTCACTCAGGATATGGCAAATCCTACCCAGGCCTTGCCTGAGTAATGGAGCAGGCACTCCTGAAAAGCTGTAATTCTGGAAGACCCAGCAGATGGAGAGGGAAGATGTCCGAAATTCCAGAGTGATGAAGGCATGAAGCGTGGCAAACCTGACCACATAGCTACTGGGATTTTGTAACCACGTAGGGCCCTGAGGTGGGAAAGGGGAGACCCCCATACAAATCACACATCTGCTTCTAGGCCTCCAAAGCTACAACTCAGAAGCAGGGACTTGGGATTAGACGATCCCTGGGATCCCTCTCAGTGTCCTACAATGGTACGATGGTTCATGTACATGGCCAGTTCCTACCTAAAATAATGAATGGGCAGGTATGGAGCTGATATGCTGCCGTCTGCCCAGCATTGACTCCGGTTCTGTCTACCACACCATCGTTCTTGCTC
Source organism: Felis catus (assembly GCF_018350175.1). Lineage (NCBI taxonomy): Eukaryota > Metazoa > Chordata > Mammalia > Carnivora > Felidae > Felis > Felis catus. The sequence goes on along the minus strand of NC_058382.1, from coordinate 29,668,539 downwards.
TTAGAAAGCTTGTCTAATTTCGTGGGGGTTGGGAAGCAGGTGAGAGAATTGAGCGATTAAGAAAAAGAGGAGTTGTAACTCAGCATAAGAAAGGAAGGAAGGGAAGGAGGAAGAGAGAGAGCAAGCAAGAAAGAATGGAAGGAAAGAAGCAAGAAAGGGAGAAAGAAAGAAAGAAAGAAAGAAAGAAAGAAAGAAAGAAAGAAAGAAAAAGAGAGGGAGGGAGGAAGAAAGGGAGAAAGAAAGAAAAGAAAAGAAAGAAAGAAAGAAAGAAAGAAAGAAAGAAAGAAAGAAAGAAAAAGAGAGGGAGGGAGAAAGAAAGAAAAGGAAAGAAAGAAAGAAAGAAAGAAAGAAAGAAAGAAAGAAAGAAAGAGGGAGGGAGGAAGGAAGAAAGGGAGAAAGAAAGAAAAAAAGGAAAAGAAAAGAGAAGAAAAGAAAGAAGTAGTGGGTAACTTTCAACTGAATGGATTAGAGGATATGTAGTTGCTCCTCATGAAAGATAAGGCACGAGATAGGAGGAGAAAGTCTTTGGCTGGTTGGGGAGGAGGCTGGGAGCTTTCCAGGGTAATGGAGTTGTCAGGAACAAAAGGTACAAACAAAAATCAAACTACAATGGTGAAAGATTTAAAGGCCTCAAGGATGCTTAGGAACTTTAGGAACTGGGTGGAAATTTGCTAAACATTCCTGCGAGTTAGAGGAGCTGAAGGTAGAGCCTCCGCTGCAAATCTTGAGATAGGCAGGTGCCTGACACCACAGCTCTGAGCGCTATTGAGAGCTTTGCCCTCTCTTTAAGGTGAGAGCTTCTCCATTAAAGTGTCCCCTTAATAAGAATAACTCGAGAAATTCCACTACGCTCGCTATAGGTGTCTTAGAAGAACCGAGAGAAGATGGACAGTGGGCAAAGCTGCTAAGCGATTTTCACGGCAAATGCAAACGGCGGTCCAGAGGAATCGTCATGATTTAGCGTATTTACAGCTTTCAGTTATTTATTGAATTCCTTTAACAATTCAGTTTTGTGAGGGATTAAACGATAAGGCAAGGAGGCGACTGTCACCAGCAATATAGAATGAAATTGGCAGGCTTGGGAGGCAGGTCCAAGCTCTGACTTGAGCTGTGAGATCTTGAACAACTTACTTAATCCCTCTAAGTATTAATTTTCTATAGTGTTTACCTTAGAGAGTTTTTATGGCATTGCACGAGATAAAAGATGCTAAGCATTTGGAACAAGGCCTATTTCACAGTATATTAGTTTTCTTCTGCTCTAACAAATGACCGCAAACTTACCGAGTGGCTGAAACCAACACAAATGTATTATGTTACCATTCCATCGGTTGGAAATGTGATCCTGGGTTAGAATTAAGGTGTTGGTAGGGCTGCATTTCTCTATGCCACTTTGAGAGCTGTCTTTTCCAGTTGCCACATCCCTTGGCTCATACCCGCTTCCTCCATCCTCAAAGCAACAGTATGGCATCTCTCGGACCATTCTTTCGTGCTCATGCCTCCCTCTGCCCACGGCTGGGAGAGGATATCTGACTTGAAGCGCTTATGTGTTAGATTGGCCCCACATGGATTAATCCAGGACATTCTCCCCTTTCAAGGTCCTTGATCACATCTGCAAAGTCCCTTTGCCTTTAAGAGAACATAGTCACAGGTTGCAGGGATTGGGGAGTAGATACGTTTGGGGATCCATTATTCTGCCTACTTCACATCATACGTGAGTAACCCAGTTATTACTATTATGAAGTGACCTCCAGATACAAAAAAACAAATGAAGTCTTTTTAGAGCTACAAGATAATTTGAAGAGGCAATTTTGCTGAAGGAAGGGATGGGAATATGTATTTTACAGCATCTAAATTTAAAAAAAAAAGACTACTGGGGCGCCTGGGTGGCTCAGTCAGTTAAGTGTCTGACTTCGGCTCAGGTCATGATCTCATGGCTCATGAGTTCAAGCCCCGTGTCGGGCTCTGTGCTGACAGCTCAGAGCCTGGAGCCTGCTTCTGATTCTGTGTCTTCCTCACTCTCCACCCCTCCCGCACTCACACTCTGTCTCTCTCTCTCTCTCTCTCTCCCTCAAGAATATATAAACATTAAAAATTTTCAAAAAAAAAAAAAGAGTACTGAGTTTGATTATGAAACTATCTTGCTTATGAATATAACTTTCTGAGTTTAATTAAATAGTAACTAACATATATGGGGTCTCTGTCACATGCCAAGCATGATTTTAAGAGATTTTTCTTTCTTTTTTTAAATTTTTTTTTCAACGTTTTTATTTATTTTTGGGACAGAGAGAGACAGAGCATGAACGGGGGAGGGGCAGAGAGAGAGGGAGACACAGAATCGGAAACAGGCTCCAAGCTCTGAGCCATCAGCCCAGAGCCCAATGCGGGGCTTGAACCCACAGACCGCGAGATCGTGACCCCTGGCTGAAGTCGGATGCTTAACCAACTGCGCCACCCAGGCGCCCCAAGAGATTTTTCTTTCATAAACACTACCTTATTTAATATTCACAGCAGCTCATGACATATTTGGAATTATCTACTTAGGAACAATGGCAGAATAGACACAAAGAATTAAAGTAACACCCCCAAGGTCCTACAGACAGGAGGTGACATAGCTGGGCTATTTCTGGGCATTGAGTTTCATCTTCAAACTCGGGTTCAGTCCAGTGGCAGAAAGAATGCTCTCTGAAGGACTGGAGCTCATAGAACCAATTTTCCTCTCTAATAAGCCCATATGGGGATGTATTATGAGCAACCTCACAGAAGTACATTCTAGTCATTGTTTGGGGATAGGAGAAGAGGCCCAAAGTCCAGTGACCCTCCCTATGGGCAAAGCATTTCAATACTCATCAGCACAACCCCTCTTCCTGACATGAACGTATCCCCAATGGTATAACTGCATCCCATCGAAGGCCAGTGTAGTTCTGTCCCCAAGAAGCATGGCCACCCGAGTCAGCGGTCAGCTTACATTCCAACCTTCCTCTGTGAGCGGAAGGCAGAATTGCTTGTGTGACTTGCTGCTTTTCCACAAGACCATATACAATTTCACACTTATGACGAATGCCTTTGGACTAGGGTTTCATAAAACCATTTAGTATATTAGAGTCTATTAACCAGCCTGAAATCATGACCCTCGTTTAGTGGTTATAGACTGTGGCAGCATTTAATCCATACTGGTTGATTTGTATAACATTTATGATCTGAACCAGATCCCTTAATGTCTAAACTCATAGCCATTGGCTTGAAATATGAGCAGCTAGAAAGCACAACTGGCAGAGCCCCATGTGATGCTGGTAGGAGAGAGCTTGCGTTAATAAATTTCCCAAAGCACGGGTTAATTTGGATGCACAAGTACGTAGCCAATGGGTAGCTCTGTCACAACTGTTCTGTAGATAGAAGACTCTTGGTGGCCAGTGGCCATTTCTTCGTATTTCCTAACAGAATCCAGATTTTCTTCAGTCCCTACACGCCCCATGTGATTCAAGAGAAGCTGGTTTTACCAACGACTGGTTCAGGATCCCAGGCTTAAGCAGTGAGCCCTTGCATTTCTCCCTGTGACTGTTTTGTCCTGGCAACAGTTTTGTGACCTATTTCAAGCCACATAGAGTGAAGGCTAGGGCTAATATTCTAGAATTAAGCAAGAGATTTTCTCTCTTCCTTACAGACCTTAAACAGGAAAGCCTGTTTGTTGCCCCAGTGCTAACAGCAGTCACATTATGCTCATGCCAAAATCCACCTGGATGACACTGCATTATGAAAGGTCTGATGATATTTTTTACCCCATTTGCGAGCTGAAAGATTAGACTACCGCAGTCTCATAGACGCTGAAAGACAACACAAGACTCATTCCTGGGTCAGAGACAGAAGGCTTTATTAGTCACGTCACAGCAAACAGCCTGAACCTCAGCATATTTGCATCTGGTCCCCAACCCGGATTCCTTCAGGGCAGTGCAAAAAGACCGGGGTAAGACATAGGTGTGCCAGGAATTCTGAGCTTCGGGAACCTATATCTTTTATAAAGGATGGTTGGCAGGTCTACTCTCTGCGCCAGAGGGGGACACTATCTATCTTCCAAAGCCATTCACTATACAAACTCTTTTTTATAACCATAGTCCACAACAAAGACAGTGAGCACCTCTGTTTGCAAGATGTGCAGAAATGCCAACGACCCTGCTGAATTAACTCCCACCTAAAAGCGGGCACAGAGAAGAAGGAGGTGCTAAGAAAACAGCCGAAGATCAGAGCTGGATCCCTCATTGTGCTTTTGATCGTAGCTCACTTTACCTCCTGACTTTCTATTAAATGAGATAACAAATTTCCTTTTTGTTTAAGGTAATTGGAGAAAAGGTCTCTTTGACGCACAGCCAAAAAAAAAAAAAAAAAAAAAAAAAAGTACAGTAACTGATAAAACAACCAATGGTCTGAATTCTATAGGGAACTGCAGGATTCTTGACTCTTTAAAAAAGAACTGATCTCAGCCACTAAGTAGGGCATTATATTAAGTTGTGTCTATCTTTGAGAGGGAAAACGGTCTCTGGACTCTACTTGGATTATTTGATGCCTCATTCAACAATAGTGTGATTAAATCCAACAAAGGGTGATTTTCCCAGAAGGTGAAGGCTGAGGGCGCCACTATGACTTCTCAGCTTACAACCCTATGACCAAATCATAGAAGTTGTTATACAAAGGCCAAGGTATCAGAATCCCTCTGAAAATGACACCCAGCACAAGAGATTGGGTCTTCCCACTGGTCTTGGCTATCATGCCATCAAAGAGCTTATTAAGCCGTTCATATCATACTTCGGCTTAGAAGACTATTTCTCCCTAAGCATCAGCCTGTGTATTTAAGCATATTAGATCATGAATATGTCCCTGAAACAGGATCCGTGAAGTGTAGCAGAGCAGGAAGTTCTTCCTGAGGTCACAGATGGATGGCCATCTTGGAATTGGCCTATCACAGTGGGGACAAGAGACCACTGGGTGGTGCATGGTGTCACATTCTAGAAGATTCTGAAATCTATATCCACAGTCACAGAGATGTGCTCCGAGACCGGAAAGAAAAAGCCAGTGAGCTTACTTACAACTGTAAACTTGTGCCCTATCACTGAACCATACTGCCCATAAAGCCTTGGAAATGATTATTTTTAATATTCTGTAATTTTCTTCTCAATAGCACAATCAGAAAGGACCGTATTGGTGGTGTGTGTGTGTGTGTGTGTGTGTGTATGCGTGCCTGTGCTAAAGGCCCCAATTTTTTTGTGTAAACATTAAAAACATAATTATAAAATCCATTTTCGAATTTATTCGTTTAAAAATACGGCTGGTGCCTCAAACATCAGAAAGGGGCTGGCCTCTCTGTTGGAGAGGCCCTGCCTTGTAATGACTATGTAAAAAGCACTTTGTAAACTATAAAAACTCGTACATGTGTTACCTATTATTTAGCTCATCTGTTACTCAGGCTGCGGGAGGGGCAGGGGCGAACACTCCTGGGCGGGCCTGAGTGCCCCTTGAGAGCGAGAGGTCAGCTCAGTGTATGAGAAGCAGAGACTCACCTGTGCCCCTGAACTTCAGAGGACTGTTTCAGGGGTGCCTCACTTCTCTCCCAGGGCCAGGGAACCCGTTTTACGGGAGACTCGAGGTTCAAGTACTTCTCCGGGGGAGGCGGGGCATTGCTCAGGAAGAGGCTTTTAAGAGCCAAGTGAAACAAGGGTCACCTCATTCTCTTCCCCCTGCTTTTCAGGCCCATAATCTGCTTCCTTCTTCGAATGTATTCATTCATAGTGCGCAGCAGCCGGAAGAATGTCTCTCCCACAGAAATGAGATGCAGTGGCATAAAAGCTCTAAGGGCATTCTTCCCACACGCTGCTCACGGGGTAATTTTAAAAATCAGTGTGGAAGAATCGACGTGGCTAAGTCAGACCGCTCTGACTTCGCGTGCGGCAATATTGTCAGTGTTAGAACTAAGATGTGTCCCAGAGGCTCTGTCTCCACTTCTGTCTTCTAACCTGAAGCCCCCTTTTCTCTGTCGGCCTTTCCCAGAGAGGACGTTTCACACTGGCATTGTACAGACTTGTAAAATAGTAGGTGATCATGAAATGTGGGTGGGATCTAACTCTGCCGCGGAGCTGCGGCATACAGGGGCCATCGCAGTGGTGCAATTACTTCATTTAGGGGGAAAATGCCTTATTGTGTGAAGTTCCTTTGTCAACCAAGAAGGGAGGTAGAGGAAGGCACAGCCAGGGTGCCTTACAAATTAAACAGCAGCGAGGGCTTAGCAAGTTATGTTCAATTAGATTTGGAAAAGGGTGGGGGGGAAGTACTGAAACCCAATGATTAGAGTAGGACTTCATGCTAATAAGGACTGGAAGGGTGTGGTCCGGGAGGAACGTGACACTGAGTTGAAATTAAGGGGACAGGCAATTAGCATAATTTAGAAGTACCCAGGGGTAGAGCAGGGCATGCGGACCTCCTCAGAACCCTGGTTCTGCCCACACCAGGCTGTGTGAACTCAGGCCAGCCACTTAACCTTTCTGAACCTGGGTATTCCCTCTAGATGGTATCTCTTTGGGGGGATTATTGGAAGAGAATGAAACAAAATAAATACGCCTCACTTATAAAGAGGTAGGATCCATACAAATGTTAGCTCTCATTTTGCTTTTTACAAGGTAAGGGAGAACCAAGAGCTGGGGAGGTCTGATAGGTTCCTTGCCCTCAGGCTGCCTTGAAGAGCTAAAAAACTATTCGGCTCCTGCCTGCAAAGAGGCCTGTGAAATGGCATTATTTACTCTAGATGCCAAAAGGTCCCGTTGCTTCACTCCCGCCTCCTTCCAGGAAGGAGAATGTATGGAGTTGGGTACTCTGACCAATGAAATTCCAGTTTGGAGAGGCAAATATGAGCTTGGGGTGAAATGAGGCTTTTAAAACCCCAAGCTTCCTTCTTTCTGATTCCTGCTGACAGATGTCCTTGTGTTTCTTTAAAATTAATGGAGTGGCGGGGACCCCAGTGGCTCAGTCGCTTAAGCATCCGACTTCGGCTCAGGTCATGATCTCCGCAGTTCATGGGTTTGAGCCCCGTGTTGGGCTCTGTGCTGACAGCTCAGAGCCTGGAGCCTGCTTCGGATTCTGTGTTCCCTCTCTCTGTCCTCCCCTGCTCATGCTCTCTCTGTCTCTCTCTCTCTCTCTCAAAAATAAATAAGCATTAGGAAAACTTAAAAATAAATAAATAAAATAAAACGTATGGAGTGGCAAGGGGATCCCTGAGGCTATAGAGAACTGGGCACTCTGACCAGTGTCCCGGGGGCGTGTTGTCTCAACACTGGGGACCCCTGGGACAGCGATGACGTGTCTCCCTGGCTGGTTTGTTTGAGGATGTTCCGTGAGAGGATTAAAATCCACTGGCCAAGGCTAAGTTTGAACATAGTGAAATCAAAAACCATTAAGACTGGGGCGCCTGAGTGGCTCAGTCGGTTGAGCGTCCGACTTTGGCTCAGCTCACGATTTCATGGTCCTTGAGTTCAAGCCCCGAGTTGGGCTCTATGCTGTCAGTTCAGAGCCTGGAGCCCGCTCCCGATTCTGTATCTCCCCCTCTCTCTGCCCCTCCCCCACTCACACTGTGTCTATCAAAAAATGAATAAACGGTAAAAAAAATTAAAAATAATAAAATAAAATAAAATAAAATAAAATAAACCATTAAGACTGGCACTTCCTACTCTTCCTGGATTCCAAATTAGGATGTGAAAGAAGGTCCTTGAACGAAAAGATGTTTTAAAAGTTTGGCAACTACGTGAAAGTAGTTATAAGGCTATTATTGGAATCATGGTGCATATGGAATCAAAGACAAGAATGTAAGAATGCTTTAATAAGAACAGTAGAACATTTCCACGTTATTATTATTATTAATAAAACATGTGGATAAGAAAACATTTGCAATATTATTATTCTTAATAAAACACTGATATAATAAAAGAGCTATATTATTATTAATAATAAAACGTATTGTTATTAATAAAACATTTTATAGGTTGTAACATTCCTTCACTTATTATTTCATTTAATCCTCACCACTTCCCCACAAACTGAAGAGCTGTTGCTACTTAAAGGGAAATTAAAGCTCAGAGATTACCTGATATGGCCAGGTCTCACAGCAAACGGTGAAGAAGGAATTCGAAGACAGGTCTTACGTGCCAAACTTAAAACCCCTTTCACCATTTGGTGGATGAAAACTTCACAGGAGAACAAGGCCCGGACTATGCATGTGCTCCGTGGAAACATTTTCAGGTACTTTAATTTTAGAATCATTTATGTGGTGCCAGAGAGTTATAAAAAAAATTATCAATAAAGGCAAAAATTCAGGGTAGCCTTCTCAGAGCCAGTATTACGAGAAAACCTAAACCTGTTAGGAAATTGGTTATGATATGGAATGTGGATATTAAAAACGCCATAAACGTCATTTAAAACTCTAAATATGTAACTCGAGTTTTTACTAAGTTCATAAAAATTAATATTGGATACTGCATCTTTTGTAAATCCTTGTGGTTCATGTGTCAATTACCTGGTTACTTAGTAACCAAGTAATCCAGTAACCAAGGAGTCAAGCCTTAGATTAAATAGTCCCCAACCAGGCAATAAAAAGGTCCCTGAGTACAAATTTGCAGAATTATGGTTTATTGTGTTAATAATCTCCCCCTGTCTGTGGCTAGCCTTCCAAGGATGGGGCTGGTGAGTGTGTGCTAGTCTAGAGCCCAGCCATGGCTCTTACTATTTTGTTACAGTACCTGCTTCTCAAAGAGGAAATTAAACCACAGAGCGCGCTCTGGTTTAAACTCACTGAAGGAAATGAGAGAGGCTGAACACACCCCAAGTTGGATTTGGGGATTCAGAGGAAATCCAGAGTCGGGGTGTGAATTTGCACGGGGGCTGGTGATTTGAGGTTCAATGCCTCTACTTCTCTACGAAGCTTTTAGGCCAGAATTCTTCAGTTGATTCTCGAAGGGGTCCTTCGCACAACTGACCGTGCTCTGCAACGATTCAAAGGTTCATCCAACAGATGTTAATTGGGCCCTACTCTGTGCCAGACCCTGGACTAGGCACGGGCAAAGCAATTTTAGGCAACATGTACCCAGCCCGTGCCCTCCAAGAGGGCACCCTAGAGGGAGAAGAGAGATGTTAACCAAATTGCGTGGATGCATATATAACTGGAGATATCTAACTGGGATGTACCGTTCTGTCGTAAGATCAGAGGTGCTAAAAGAGTGCCCAACTCTTGGGTTGAATCCATTGTGCAAGTGGAAGGTGATAGTCATGGCTAGATTTCCTTACCAAACTGCATTTCATCTGAAAAGACCTGGAAATCGGATAAATGAGGAGGAATTGACCAAGGAAATAAAAGTTGGGAAAGTGAATAAGCTAAGAAGGGCATTCTAGGGAGAGGAAGAGGCACATGCAAAGGCTCCGGGGTAGGAGGAAGCATGGAATATTCAAGCAGCTGAAAGAAAGCTAGTACGGCCGAGTGTCACCAAGTCTGGCACGAAGGCATGGGAATCACTGTGCTTCAAACCAATGCATGCGTTTCGTGGGCAACAGAGAATTGGGAAAACAGTGTTGTCTATGGTGGGAAGGCTGGCTTCCCACTTAGAACTGAACTCATTCTTTTTTTGATTGGTACCGTCCAGAGCACGCTGACTGTATCGGTTATCATCTCTCTTTACAATTCCGTCCTGCCCACAGCTTCAGTGTCCCCAAAGTCTCTCACTGAATTAAGACTGAATTGGGGCGCCTGGGTGGTTCAGTCAGTTCAATGTCCAACTTCAGCTCTGGTCATGGTCTCGCTGTTCGTGAGTTCGAGCCCTGCGTCGGGCTGTCTGCCGTCAGCACAGAGCCTGCTTCAGATCCTCTGTCCCCCTCCACCCCCCGCCCCTCTCGCTCTCTCTCCCTCTCTCAAAATAAATACACATTCAAAAAAAAAAAAAAAAGAGTGAACGGCTTGTGGGAGGAATGGCCAAAGTATCAAAGTTTCCATAGAAACAAGCATTAAATCAATCCCAGATATTTTGTTGGCTAATAAGAGAAGGTACCCTCCTTATAAAACCAGAGTTCCTTTCATGTCAGGATTTGTACCTGCCTTGGGTGACTTCATCTTGGTTCGGAATCTTAGACTATTTGTTTTAGTTGCTTAGTGACAGCTTTCCAACCTGCGATTGGGTTCTGCTGCTTTGAGTGGCTCCAACGTAGGTTTGGCAACAAGACTCCACCACAGACCTTACGGTGGATACAGAAGTGAGGCCACAGTCTTTGCACTGAAAACAGTGACTTGCCGGTTTCAGTGACAGACTGACATCCCCAAGTCGTAGCCAGGACGGAGAAGAGGCTGATCAAATGCAAACCTCAGCCTAGCAGTCTGAGGGAATCTCAAAGAAATTTCTTTTCTCAATTCACTTTCCATTTCATGTATTATGGTTTGGTTGTTCTTTTGACAGCTTATTTTAGCAAGAGTATAGAGCATAATGCGCGGGCTAGGGATTCGGTGACTGAATGAAACACTTAGTGCAGAACATCCTTTTGTCTTCCCATAATTTGTCATGAATTCTGTTTCAACGTCTGCCTGCAAGAGTTGGGGAGATCTAGCAAGTGTCTTCTGCGGCATCGGGCAAGGCAGACGTGTTCAGTTCATCCATGGGGTCCTACTGTGGGCACCACACTGTGGACAAGGCAGCAGCGAACCACCAGAGTCCTGGCCTTCCAGATCATCCCAGTTGGTAGATTTGGATACAAGGCAGCCATGTGGTAACAGAATTGCAAACCAGGGGTGCGTAGGTGGCTCGGTCCGTGAAGCCTCCAACTCCGGCTCAGGTCATGATCTCATGGTTTGTGAGTTCGAGTCCCGCATCGGGCTCTGTGCTGTCAGGACAGAACCTGTTTTAGAGCCTCTGTCCACCTCTGTCTGTGCCCCTCCCCCTGCTCTCACCCTCTTCTGTCTCTCAAAAATAAATAGATAGTTCTGATTCTTGGAGAGAGATGGAGACAATAATAGAATAAGGTTTGTTTTCCTGTGGAATGAAGATAAGAAAAGTCTTTTGGATGCTGCCTAGAAACACATAAGAGAAACAAGAAGTTCATATATATATATATATATATATATATATACACACACACACATATATATATATACACATATATATATATACATATTGACATACATATATATATTCATACACATATATATATTCAGACATATATATTCATAACTAAGAAGAGATTTAGGTTGGAGCAAGATCATATCCTCGGAGAGGGTGACAATTTCTTGAGGCACTACAGTATAGTTGACAAGGCTTTTAGAGATACTTGTTTCCAGTTCTGCCTCTGACATTTAGTAGCTGAGTATCTCTTAGGCGATTTAACTTTGCTGAGCCACAGTTTCTTCATCCATAAAATGGGGCTGATTATCATTTCCACTGTATTCAGGGAACATACATGAAGCACGTACCAAATAACCAGGGTTGGGCATAAAATAGGCATTGGGGATGACATATTCATTTTCGAGATAGTTACTTAGCAACAAAGGTATAGCTCCTGATTGCACAGAGCCTACAGTCTCCTGGGAATTAAAGACGGGTGGGCATGAATTATCATAAAGTGAGCTGAGTGTTGGGATAGACAAGTACTGCAATAAGGAACTCATGAGCAGTTATGGAAAAATAGAATGGAAGGATCTACCCTAGCCCGAGGTCGGGGAAGTCTTCCTGAGGGAAAAGAGCTGAAGGATGGGGCCACCGAGAGAAACAGTTGAGATGGTAAATGTTCTGGGTAGAGGAAATAGACTCACTTAAGAAAAAAATACAGATCCTATCTGTAAAGTACTTAGCAGGGTGCCTAATATATAAAGAGACTCAATAAACAATAGCTACCAAGGATGCTATTACTTTCATGGTTTGGGGGGCAATCAATTTCACCTTGATGACAGCTTTTTACAACCAATTTGTACCCGTGGTGAATGTCGGCTGCTTTGCTTGTAAAGGAGGAAGGCTTCCTGTATTTGTGCTGCTGGTGTACAACCAAACAGAAGTTTGTCCGGATCGGACAGTCGAATGAATGCACGAGGGGCCACTCCCCGGCCTCGCAGTGGTGTGGGTGATCTCAGGTCTCATGGCCACAGAGCTTGCAAAATTAGGAAAATGCTCTCTATTTAACTAGAATGCATAAAAAATTCAAATCCTGGCCTCATAAATGTGAGTAAACAGTTTAATGACTTGCTTTAACTAGAAAGTAATCAAATATAAATGCAGGTATGCGGCTTATTTGCATCTTTTTCCATGTGGGTGAATAAAAATAAAAATCCCGTAGGCGTGATATTGGCTAAATGAACTTGTCACTGGGATTTTTTTTTTTAATAAAGTATAATGCCGTGGTGATTTTCCATGCCGTACTCGTCGGCGCTCGTTTTCAGCAAGGCGGAGGAGATGTTTCATCGATTTTGTCGTCACAGGACCTGCCTTTGTCTCTGTCACTAACCAGAACCTTGTGGGAATGATTTAACTTATCTAAGCCTGTTTCCTCATCTGTTAAAAGAGAATACTAATATCTACTTAAACACGTGATTGTTCAGAGTTGAACTCTCTAGTATAATCGTGAGGCTTGTTAGCACAGAGCCTTGCAAACAGTAGGAGCTAACTTAAGTGTTCCTTCCTCTTCCTTCACTAGGGGTTACCTCCCTGTTTTCATCTTCCTCTGGGAACATGAACTGGCTCGGCTCACGGTGACTGTGGTTTGAAGAGATGTACACACGTACATGAAAGAATATGTATATTAATATGTACATTAGTATATATTTCATCTGAGAATACGCATACCAATGTGCATATTAATACATATATTCATCTAAAATATGCAAATTATGCATATATTGATCTAAGAACATGTGTATTAATATCTATATTCGTATCTATATTCACACGTGTACAGATTCTTAGATACAAAGTTAGATTTTCCACATACGTGAGGCCTTCCATTTCATTGGAAAGGATGGTCTGGGTGGTCTCCAAGCTTCCAGAAGCTTTCACCTCCTTGGTTCAAACCTCAGATTCCCTGCCTCAGTTGTGTCCTCAGTAGTCTTAAGGCAAAGAGGGCCACCTTTTGTTTAAAAGGCATCTTGCAGGAGAAGGCATTTCAGAAGCCACTTGTCTGGACCACGTTGAACCTTATTTCCATGCAAGCTGAATTTAGAAGTCAGCAACATCTAATACTCTGAACTTCGTCTTTCACTAGAGGGTTCCGTGCCCTGTCGGCTCTCTACCATCCCGGTGGTGGTTCCCAGGTGACATTTCCTGTATGCCATCACCTTCCAAAAACTCCGTCTTCACAAAGGTCAGTGTTTGCTGACATTGGATGTTCACCTAATTTATTTCTTCAGCTGACTTTGTTATATCCTCCTAACCCTTTCTTTAACTCTTTCTGTTGTCCACTGTTGGACAGCTTTGGTCATCCACTGCTCAGATTTGTCTATGACATAGTATACTTAGGAATGAATCTAATGAAAGGTGCCCAAGACCTCTACATTAAAAACTATAAAATATTGCTGAGAGGAAATAAAGTAGGCCTACTTGGAGAAATAGATTATGTTTATAGATAACTTCATGGATTATTAGAGATATCATTCATTGATTATCATTATGGATGTTATTCATAAGTATTACTGAAGAAAGCCTTCATAGATAGTTCATAGATTATTACATCTATTATTAAGATGGCAGCTCTCTCTGAATTGATCGTAAATTCAACACAACCTCGACGGAATTCCAGATTTTTTTAAACTAGAAATTGGCAGGCAAGCTGATCCTCAAATTTATATGAAAACACAAAGAGCGTAGAATAACTGAAGACAATTTGGAGGACTTAATCTATCTGATTTCAAGACTTCCTTTATTATCTTTTTAATTTTTTAAAGTTTATTTATTTTGAGAAAGAGAGAGTGAGCAGGGGAGGGGCAGAGAAAGAGAGAGCATCCCAAGAAAGCTCCATGCTGTCAGCTCAGAGCCCAACACAGGGATCCATCCCACGAGCCATGAGATTATGACCTGAGCTAAAATCAAGAGTTGGATGCTTTAACCGACAGAACCACCCAAGCGCCCCGAGACTTAATTTGAATCTACCCTAATAAAGATAAATTGATATTAAAAAATATATAGATATAGAGACCAATGAAATAGAATAGAGATTTCATAAATAGACCTACACATATATGACCAATCTATTTTCAGCAAACGTTCTGGGGCAATTCAATGGAAAGGGGAAAGTCTTTTCAACGAATAATGCCAAATCCATTGAATATCTATTTGGGGGTGGGGGGAGAAAAGAACATCAACCCTTCATACCATACTTCAAAAGATACTCAGAGTGAGGGGCTCCTTGGGTGGCTCAATCGGTTAAGCAGCTGACTCTTAGTTTTGACTCGGGTCATGATCTCATGGTGACAGTGTGTGGCCTGCTTGGGATTCTCTCTCTCCCTCTCTCTCTGCCCCTCCCCTGCTCATTCTCACCCCTTCCTTCAAAATACATAAATAAACTTAACAAAAATCTTTAAAAAAATTTTACTGAAACTGGATTCTAGACCTAAATGCAAAACCTAAAAAACTTTTGCTCTTCCAAAGGCATTGTTAAAAGGAAGATAAGCCACCACCCGGAAGAAAATATTTGCAACACATATATCAGACAACAGGCTCGTATCCAGAATATATAAAGAACTCATCGGACTCAGTGATAAGAAAACAACTCATTTTTTTAAAAAAATGAGTAAAAATGCAAGCAGACCCTTCATCAAATAAAATAGAAGAACAGACTATAAGCACATGAGAAGATGCTCAGCATCATTGGTTATTAAGGAGTTTCAAATTAAAATGACAGAAAGAGACCATTGCACACCCACGAAGGCACACCCACCCAAAGTCTTACACATGAGTGTTCACAGCGAGTTATTAGTAACAGAAACTGGAATCAACCCAAATGTTCATGAACAGGTGAACGGATAAAGTAATACTACTCAGCAATAATAATAATAATAATAATAATAACAACTATTGATTCACGCAGCAAAATAAGTGAATCTCAAAAACTCCAGAAGATGCAAACTCATCTATAGTGAGAAAAAGCAGATCAATGATCGCCTGGAGGCAGGGGTGGAAAGAGAGATGATTACAAAGGAGCGGGAGGGAAGTTTAGGCGAGGGGTAATGTAAATATTCATTTTCTTGATTGCGGTGATGATTTCCTGGGTGTATTCGCATGTTGCTACTCAGCAAATTAAACATTTTAAATAGTGCAATTTGTTGTGCATCAGTTTTCTCTCAATAAGGTTGAAAAAAAAAATAACCCAAAATGCTATTCATGCACTCTTGCTATCTCTAGAATTAAAATGTACCTTACAAGATAAATAAATAAGTAAATTACATTAATAAATACGTTAAATAAATAAATAAATAAATAAATAAATAAATAAATAAATAAAATCTACCTTGCAAGCGAGTAGGTATTCAAGGCAAGGGAATCTGTGATTCTATCCCAATATGCCCTTGCAGTCCCCACTTAACTGCTCCACACCTGCTATGCTTTGGCCAAACTAGACCTTCTAGCTCTTATCCACACGTCTGCAGCACCCCCAGACTCTTGCATGAGGAAAATCGCAGGCGCAGAGGACTGGATTTCCCCGGGATTGTCATTCGAACGCCTTCCTGATACGTGGCTCCATAAACCCATATCCTGTGTGATTCTTCTCTTCCCCCCGCCTGGATACGTTCTCCTTCGTATGAGCAGCCCTTCCCCTGTCTCTTGATACTCAGCCCCATCCACCCTGTGCTGTGCCTAGTTAGGCGCTTACTTGTCTTACTGCCCTACGAGGCTGTTGCTTCCTGAGACCAGCGTCCCATGCTGGTCCCAGCACTCACAGAGAGTGCTCTTGGGCCTCACACAGGTTCCCCAGACTGTGCTCAGAAGATTCCAAATATATGTACGGTGTGGTGGTTGAGAATGTGGTCTTGCAGTCAACCTGCCTGCCTCAGCTTCTTCCCAGCTTCGTGATCAATAGCAGCCACTCTACGACTTGGTTTCATCCTCTGGAATACGGGTTTGATATCAGTCCTTACCTCCGAGGGCTGGTATAAACCGGGAACGGTAGAGAACGATCATAAAATGTACCTAGAAGGGGCCTCCTCTTCTCTTCGTGGTGCCCAGGCCCTGAAGGACTCCTGCCCCATTTGGGGAGGCTAATTAGAGAATTCCTTAGCAGACCCAAATTGACATTCCTCAAGGCATTACTGTGACTTGGGAGCTCAGGCTGTGAGCTCCCCGTCAGCCGGATCTTACAGCTTTCTTGCCCCCTCCCCGCCCAGTGCCTAGAACACCGTCGGCTGTACAGGGCATGTTTGGGAAGTATTTATTGTATCACCAGATGACCCTTGCTGAATAATCGGATTTGGGAGGAAAGAGAAAAGCTAGAATGAAATACACCTCCGATTCAGTTACCATTCAATTACTGATTCATTCCGTCAAGATTGATTGCGTGCCTACCGTATTCCAGGCACGGGATAACTATTTGGTCTGTATTAGAAATATGATTTCTAATCCACTGAGGCCTTAACCCTGCACATACCTTAACAAAGAGTAAATCTGTGATTTTTTCTAGAGCCGGGCAGGTAAAGGCACTGGTTCAATGTTACGGCATCAAGAAGAAGTGTTTCCAGCCAGGTTCGGCCCAAATTTGCTTACACGTGTTAGCCACTCAACCAAACGTGTAAAGCATGTTGTTCTCTGAGCTTTTCTATGTGATCCAGCCCTATATATTATATTACACTTATAAAATACCACGAAGCCCTTATGAATTAAAAGATAATTAGCGGTTCAACACGCACAAGACATTAGGCCTAAAGTGTCAAAAATGTCACGAAAGACCATAAATCATGGTCTGCTTGCATTGATCCCTTATAGAGTTAGTTTTTAAATCATCTCTTTAACACCTTGTAAATGTACAAACAACTATAGACCCAAGGGAAACTTTAATATGTTTTTCATACATATTTTAATTTCATCTCAAAGTGCTAGCTGCATAAAAATTAAGTCAGACTCACAAAAACTCATTGATTTCCCCGGGATAAAACCCATCTGTCCAAACTAATTTAGAGCCTTTTTGAAGCCGTAAAGTTATTCGTGCAACACTGAGGTCATTATGGGCATATCCTGAGCTGGAGGAACTCTTGTGTAATTTTAAGAAGGCAATTTTGTTATATTTACTGTATTTAAATACAGTGCTACTTTTCAGGAACAAAAGCCTCACTGTGTAACTGTATTGAAAGTAAACCAGAAGCTGTGAAAAGCGAGATCTGTTCTTTTCCTTGTGATTAATGCACCTTTCTGCCAAAATTGAGACTTCTTAACTGAGCTCATTTAATACAAAGTAAACGAATTCTGCTCTTTGGATTTGATCCTCTGGCTAAACCCTATAGATAAGAGTCTAACAGTGAATAGCTTTTCATTCTAAACAAAGGATGTTTTGATAGAAAGGTCAACGCGAAGGTCCTTGATATTGTGATAACAGGAAAGGGAAATGACATATTAATGGCAACTCATGCCATGGTGGTCTGGGCTGGGGGACACAGTAGTAAAGACCATTCGGAAGTCAGAGAGGAGATGGTGGAGACAAACGAGCTTAAGAAGCCTCAGACAGCTTCTTCTTTAAAAAAAACAAACAAACAAGAACAGAACAAAAACGAAAAACACAAAAACACACAAAAAACTCTAGTGCTAAGGACATTTTCTTTGATTATATGCCAAACAAAGTAGACTGAAGAGGGAATCTTGACATAATTTTGAGGCAACTGGGGAGCAGTGCTTGCTTTTTTTTTTTTTTTTTTTTTCCATCTGGCCCTTGAGCACAAAGCTAGGCAGCATATTTTCGGAGACCAATGGTTACTGATAATGGATTTTTGTTCTGATGGAGGCTAAGCATGTACCCAGCAATTGGATGGGACAAATAAATGGAAATTCCTTCTCCTTTGGGACCCAGGAGACAAAGAGTCCCAAGCGGACACACCCACCCTTACAAGTGAAGAGTCCTTTCCTTTGTCCCAGTGAGGCCTCTAAGCCAGCTTGGAGGTACTCTGTCCACTGCGGGACAGGCGGGCCGTGTAAGCTGTCTCTTCATCTCTTCTTTCCTCTCACTCGCTACTTAATTTTTCTTCTCTGCTTCGCTAGGAAAAATTTCATAATAAGCTAAGTCAGGACACGGAAGCTTCTTCTACCTCACGATGAAACACTGGTTTTCTTTTAGTGAGAATCTCTCTATTCCCTTAAATAGCTCCTGCTGATTATGGGAAAGAGCAGAATTGAAAGGGGTGATGTGAGTTCTGGGACAAACCGGATGGTTTGTTTAGTTCATTTTTTGCCATTCAAATATTTCTTCAACAAATATTTATGGAGCGGCCGCTCGGTACTCAGTGCTAAGCTAGGTATTAGAGATACAGATATGAATAAGTCAGTCTCTGCTCCCAGTGCCAGAAAGAGGTAGCCATATAAACAGAGGAAGCAGATTGCATTTGGGCTAAGGGCAAAGCTTGAAGCGCCCCTGTCCGGGTTGGTGGCTTCAAGCCACTACATGGCGCCTTCAGGGCACTGGCCGACTTGAACTCTACTGGCTAGGGAGGAGTTGTTTTCATTTTCATCCCAAGATTTATGCAGAGTGCTCTCTCCATCATGCCTTTTAGAAGAAGGGAAAGGCGAGGGGAAAGGAGAAAATAGAGTAGATCAAGTATTTCCCACAACTGACTTATCAGCAAATCAGAATTCAAGGTTGCCTAGAGGAAGTGGGTGGTTCCACAGTGCCCCCTTCTGGCGAACTGCCCTGGAACAAAGACCAAGAAAATGGAAGGCAGGAGCTACTGCTTACAGGGTGTCTATTAGATGCATCATTGAATTCTCTCACCGAGTCTTCAGGAAAGTGTTGGTATCCTCTCCACTTTACGGAAGAGGTTCGCTGAGGTCCGGTGACTCATGTGAGGTCATACGTCCCACGTGCACCAGGAGTCAGGAAACAGACCCAGGCCATCTGCCTCCCCCATCAGTGCTTAACCACTCTGTTTTTCTCCGTTTCTAGTTTGTTATCGGTCAACGTATGCGTACTCCCTCTCAACACTGTGCTAGCCACTTGAAGTCAAATCTTTCCCTTTGGCAGCATCTTGGGGACTTTCACAGACCATGGGATGCTAGTAGGAAAAAAGGAACAGTTACAAGATGAAGGGACCTAGTTCAGCCAGGGACTCATGAATGCAAAGCATGAAGCGCTATAAACCAACAGAAACCCTTAAAACATAGCCAGGTTTGGTCCAGATGGATGAACAGGAAGATTTCGCTTTGCCCAAAATATTCTGCCTGTCAAAGATGCTCACGTTACTCTACACATCACAACCCCTCTTAGGTGAACACAAACATTTACTTCTCCACACGGCTGTCATCATTTGCTGTATTCCTACTGAAAAATCAAACATTACATAGAGTCAGAAAATAGAATCCTTTCTTTTCCCCTATTGCGTAGGGCAAGACAATACAGTGTTTACCTTTATCGCTCTGATCTTATTAGACGAAATAATGAAAGACGTTACAGAAAAGAAGTTCGCTTGAGGGCAACGCGAGAAGTTTCCTGATTCTCCCTCAGGAAGAGAAGGGGCTGTGGTGGGCATTCCAGAGGCCACCATATGTCTGCCCACTGATTAACTCTGTCCTAAGCCCATGAGCATAGAGGCCAGCCACAACTCTTCTGTCCGTGCATTGGTAATCCCCAGGTTGTGATAAACAGAGTCCTATATACGACACAGTAAGTGCTTGAGGATGTCCCTTCCTGACCATTGTTCTTCTGCAGAATCTCAAGGCCCAGTGGGACCTCATGCCCTTTTAGGATGACATGTGGGATGAGGGTCCGCATAATGTAGCAGTTAAGTGCACAGACGGACCTGGGATTGAACCTGTTCATGTTACATGTGTAGCACGAAACTACTGTTCATGTTACATGTAGCATGAAACTGAATGTTTTCAGTTTCCTCTTCTCAAAACTGGGGACAATGATATTTATGTCAGGGCGTTGTTGGGAGGGTTAAATGAGATCATGTATGGAAAATACCTCTTAACATGACACGGTATGGGACTCGTAAATGGCTGCTAAATTCCCATCCAGTTCCGAGATGGTGACGTCTCCTTGGAGGAAACTTCTGAATCAAGTCTGGCTCTGTGTGAAAGGAAAACCCCAAGTTTTAGCAGCATCTCCAACTGTAGAGGGTTTTTTCTCTCTAATGTAATCGGTGCAGGTTATCCAGGGCTGGCATGGTGGCTGCTTTGGCTTCTCTGTGGAGATGAAGTCTGATTTTAATGAACCTTTCCGGAAGTTTCCATCACACTTCTACTTACAGTTCATTGGCCAGAATTTAGTCACATGGCCATACTTAGCTACAAGTAAGGCTAGGAAAGTTCTATTTTGTGGTAATCCCCAAATCAAGCTACTGTTAATAGGGAAGAGGAGGAGAATGGATATTTGTTTGGCAGCTAGCTCTTTCTGCCTTAATCCTATTCCAGTGTGAAAGTTAATGGGGGAATTAGGAGAAATTAATGTTTGAAAATATCAGAATCTTTTCATACTTAAATGCTATTTTCTTTTTTTTTTTTTTTACATTTATTTATTTTTGAGAGACAGAGAGAGACAGAGCACGAGTGGGGGTGGGGCGCAAAGAGAGAATGAGACACAGAATCTGAAGCAGGCTCCAGGTTCTGAGCTGTCAGCCCAGAGCCTGATGTGGGGCTCGAACTCACAAATCGTAAGATCATGACCGGATCTGAAGTTGGACGCCCAACCGACTGAGCCACCTGGTGTCCCTTAAATGCTATTTTAAGTTTGTTAAAATGAAACTAGTTATTTCAAATCAAATTTGGATATTTGAATTTAAGGAAGAACAGAAAAATTGGAACCTTTTTTTTTTAACACTT
Organism: Felis catus; assembly: GCF_018350175.1. Taxonomy (NCBI): domain Eukaryota; kingdom Metazoa; phylum Chordata; class Mammalia; order Carnivora; family Felidae; genus Felis; species Felis catus. Next base: position 29,647,534 of record NC_058382.1, on the reverse strand, counting down.
TAACACATCCAGAGATTATATTATTCTTTGTTTGCTTTCCTGTATGTGTATTTATTTTAATGGAAAACTTTTAAAAATTCAGAACAGGGGTACCTGGGCGGCTCAGTTGGTTAAACATCTGACTTCAGCTCAGGTCCTGATCTCACCATTGGTGAGTTTAAGCCCGGCGTCGGGCTCTGTGATGACAGCTCAGAGCCTGGAGCCTGCTTCAGATTCTGTGTCTCCCTCTCCCTGCCCCTTCCCTGCTCACGTTCTTTTTCTCTCAAAAATAAATAAAGATTTAAAAAAAAAAAGTCTTTTTTGAAAAAAAATAACATGATGATGAGGAAAAGACATCATTGAGATCTGGGCAAATCTTAGGGTGGTTATGTCATGAATGAATGATGAAAATCAGTATGGTGGGAAAAACAACAATTTAATTTTTTGTCTGCAAATCCTACTATTTCCATTTTCCCAGAGGTAGATTTTTTTCTACCCTTTGGACCACATTTGTCACATATATAACTGAAATAATTTATTTTGTGGTCAGAAAACATAACTTATTTTGCAAAATCCTGAGGAGCAGGCAATTTTTTTATAATGCATATTCCAGTAATATAATAATAATGCACATAGTAACAGTAATAATGCATATTCTTCTGTTTCAGTAAGGTTACAGTTTTCTCTGGAAATAACCTCTCCCTTTAGTTCCTCAAACTCCCAGGTTTTAGTATGATCCTAAGATATAGTTTCAAAAGAATTTTCTATTTTTAATAATATCTTCCCTTTTTCTTCAAAGGGAATTTCCTATTTTGGAGAAGAAAGGAGAGCTCTGGAGAGTGCGGTGAAATGTAAACAGTCAGATCAGATAAGCTTCATGTACATTACAGGCCTTTATTTTGTTTTATGAACAATTTCTGAGAAAGAAGCAGGCCCTGAAATACGACCTGGTTATGAATTGTGGTTAGAAGCAGGTTGCTAGGAGACTTCTGATTGGCTTTGGATGATGTCATAGCCACAGCCAGGATGCCCATAATACCTAGTTAATACATTGCATCTAACGGTCCTCCTAATTTTTATGTATACATTTCATTTTGTAACTGCAATAAAACACTCTGAGCAACGCATTTCTGGGTAATTACTGCGCTTTTCGAGCCCCTTGGGATCAGAGGTGTACTACATATGAATTAGGAAAGCACTTCGAGTCATAAAGAATTTCTCCTGTTGATAAATCTCTGTTGAGATTAGTCATTCAGATGAACAAGTTGTAGGTTGGATCTGAAGTTGTTTGTGGTTTTTTCAGAGACACACTAGGAGAAGAGAGAAAGGATACACTTTTGGGGATACTCCAAAATTGCCCCTGGGCCTCAGTAGCCCAGAAAAAGGAGTGGATACTTGAAACCATGAAACTTATTCGGGGGTCCATTTCAGCCCTTTTTGGACAGAAATCAAAGACTGTGATCTCCAAGTGAGACCAGCGGAATCTTCCATGGACTGTAGAAGTTCATCTTCTCCCAACCAATTCAAGATGGCTGGATTCTGAAGTAAGGTGAATCACAAGTCCTTCGGTATTCTCTATTCCCAACCCAATCCAGAGAAAGTCAAAGTCAGCATTACTATTTTTTTCCTGAGAAACAAAGTGCTCCTTACTGTTAACTCCTTGAACTCACCAAGACAATCTCCTAAACTCTTGTCTCAACTCTCTCGATAGCTGCCCCCCCCCCCTTTTCCTTTCCTTTCACTTATTTGTTTGACCTATTTACGTGTTAAGTTGTTCAGGAAGAAGCATTTAACATCTAAAGCCCATTTCACTTCTTTCTTTTTCTTAAAAAAAAAATCTTAAAACATCATTTGTTTTTTCTTCATTAGAAAGAGGAAATGATGTTTTATCAAAGGTAAATAGTCTTGAATGCTGATGGGTTGGAGTTGGGTTCACCACTCGAAGCCCGTGAAGTTTGATTAGGTACTAAACTTGGCACAGAGAATCCTTCATTGATCCTGTCAGCCAAGTCACGCCACTGGTCTCAACTTTTGGAAAGTTAATTACCTACATGTTGCTCCTGAAGCCTGTGGGCAGCTGATTTATTTGATTACGGCTTAAGCAAATAATCATCAACTCTTCATCAAATTCAGTCAAAAGTAACTCAGACTTGAAGCCTACCAACTGCCATTTTAAAACTGGATTTGTAGAAGGGTGTGTTAAATATCCGTGAGATGGAGTCTATGGTCAGAAAAGAAGAGATAAGAACATACTTTATATTAGACACAAATATGTGTGTCGATTAAATCGTTCCGTCACCAAACACTGCTTGTTTTGGGAAGGAAGCCGAGCAGCAGAATTCAAACAAAATCACCTATATCCATCGTTTTGCCAACTAATATTTCAATGTCTAGGTCACCATAACAGAGACTGTATAGACAACAGAGTCTCCAAAATTGTAAGCGCCTAACTTACAAAGGCACCAATGTACTCATTTCTGGCGACACTTGACATTCATAAATCATCTGACACTGGCTGGTGCTTTTCCTCACACCTGAAAGCAGAGTAGCAACTCCACTGTCCTGGGTCAATCCTGCCACCTGGTGACTGGGGCAAGGAATTGTTTTTTACGTGACCTTCCGTTCTGGCTCCTTTTCGTTATCCTCCTCTCCACCCTCCTAAATAGGGACATTGTACTCATGCCCTCATGCTACTTTACCTCTGCCTCCGTAGCTCCATTAATTTCCCACTTCACTGCATCCTTTTTTTTTTTAATGCGTGCATAATTCCCCTCCCCCACACTCCATTTCTTCATCTCTGCTACCTTCTTGTTTACTCATGATCAAGTCTTCCTCTTTCATCACTTTTTCTATTTTTAAGTCAGTGACTCTACGTATAACTTATATGGCAAGAATAGTTTATTTGTGTGTTCAACCAGTGTTTAGACCAAAGGCGATCATGCATATGGCCGGTGATGCCACCACTCCAATCCTGGAGAAAGTCTTGCCAAGGCCAGAATATGTACAAAGACATTTATAGGATCGTTGTTCACAATAACAAAGATCTGGAAAAATCCAAATGTTCACCTGTAGCAGAGGGAATAAAGTGTGGTATTGTCTGATAATAGAATAATATTCATAATGAAAACCAATAAACTGTAGCTACACACATCAACATCAGTCAATATCAAAGATACATGGAATGAAATAGCAACTATAGAATGAGTCTATAGAATTCTGTAGAATGATTCTATTTATGGAAAGTTCAAAAATGGGCAAAACCAAACAATGAAATGTTCAAGAATACATATACGGCTGTGATAAGGGAAAAATATAAAGAAAGCTTGGCCGTTATTAACATGAAATTCATCAGTATTGCTAAGTCTGAGGAAGAAAGAGGGGAAGAAAATTGGTTAGAGACCCACCAGGGCTTCCAACATGCAGTAATGTCTTATTTATCAGCTGGATTTGAGATGCACTGGGTTCATTCTATTTCGATTTATAAATACTATTCAAAAGGCATATAAGCATGTGGATACACTCTTGAATATGAATATACATTTCACAGAAAATGAGTTTCCTGAAAAGTGAAAAAAGAGTTCTGTCTAACAAGAGATACAAGGAAGGGCCTCCTGAAGAGGTGATATTGAGCAGAGACCTGAGCGATGTGGAAAGACATGTCTAAAGAAGGCCCGAGAGAGTCTCCCAAGGAATAGGGAAAAGCCAATGTAAAGGCCCTGAGGCAAATAACTTTGGGGGCCTCCGGAACCAAGAAGAAGGTCTATAAAACTTGAGAAGAAGAAAGACAGGGATATGAAGTTTACACAAAAGGGGGCAAATCACATGGAAGGAATCTCATAGGCTGGAGTTCAAGTGACATACCTGTCCAAGGAAAAAGGAATTAATATTGGTAAAGGAAATTAAGAATATGAAGAAACTCTTGTACAGTATTCATAGAAATTCCATGTGCTGTGCCTTAGCATTAAAGATAACATATGTGGGTATATATGGATGCAGTATGCATGTGAAACAGTAGCAATTCCACCAGCAGCAAACAACAATAGCTGAAAGTTTGTAATAAAAAGAAATGGTCCTCTGCCCCTCCCCATTCCACCCACCATTCTTCTCCCCAAACACCAACTTTTAACATTTCTGCATTAGTTCTCTTGTTACCTCTGTAAGCCGACTATGCTATAACTACTCTTTCTTGGTGAATCAACTCTGGATATTATCCACCAACTGAGTCTTTGCCATAAAAGTGCAAATTTAGCACATGTGTAGCATCCCTTAACCTCTCTGTTACCCAGTATTTGAAAGTTATATCACTGCAATATCAAATGATATACTTAAATTTTTATCCCTTGTTCCAGCAACTTTAGATAATTTCTCTCAAATCTCTGAGTTATACTATTTGGATATTTTGTTAGTCAATTTTTCAAGATTGCTAATGGCTTGACTGTCATTTCAGAAATGTTATGTTCAGTGATACAACTATGTAAACGTTGCTTCCTGAAGAACAAGGAAGGATATCTGAATTATGTCTCCTTTCTAGAAGTTTAGTGTCATGACTTTTTCACCACTCAAAAGAGAATGGGCTTTGCGTCAAAGGCAAATGGATTTTTCTTACTGGTATTGTTATCGATTGCACAATGGCATATGCCATTCGAAGCTCCACATACCTACCTTCTGGTTTGATTTGGTTTGATTGCTGTTTTTGATGCTGATTGATGCTGGTTTTTGTTTCTTTGTCATTTGAATTTTGGATGATTGCCTTAAAAAACGTTTTCCCCACAATTCAGTGTTAGACATCATGTTAGACATCATGTTCACACATTAGACCTGAGAGACCCTTTTAACAAAATTATTTGGTTATACAGCTGGAAAGGAAAAAAAAAGAATATTTTCCATGAACCACAGTAGAGAATAATATTTTTGGAAAATTTGAAATCAAACAAAACATTTGAACAGTGTGTCATCCCCAAAATGGCTGTCCCATTCAGGCCTCAAATTTTGTATCTAGAAAATGTGGATTAAACAATATCTTAGGCTCTTTTCATCTTGATCAAACGTAAGCAATGTATTCAATGCATGCCTAACTTCTTGCTGTGTCAGAATTTGTCTTAGTTTCTTACTATTTCTATCTATTTCATGAGATCTACACCATTCTTTTTTTGCTGACTTTCTCCTTAGAACCTAATGACTTGAGGGGTGCCTGGGAGGCTCAGTTGGTTGGGCATCCAACTTCTGCTCAGGTCATGATCTCACAGCTTGTGAGTTCAAGCCTCACATTGGGCTCTGTGCTAACAGCTCAGAGCCTGGAGCCTACTTTGAATTCTGTGTCTCTGTCTCTCTCTGCCCCTCCCCTGCTCATGCTCATGCTCTGTCTCTCTCAAAAGTAAATAAATAATTAAAAAAAAAAAAAAAAGAACCTAGTGACTTGATGTGAACCAAATGATTTCTAGGTCTTCTGCACAGCTAATATCCTGGGATTAATTACTATGGAGCTCCTTTCTCAGAATGGATGCATTTTGATACTTTCTGAATGTTCCCTAAAAGTTTGAAAATACTGTCTTGTCCCCTTACGGTGAGATGATAGTTTGGCTAGGTATAGAATTCTTGATTCAAAAACAATTGTCTCTGCACTTTGAATATATTGCTCCATTGTCTTCTCATACCCAGAGTCAGTAACAAAAAGATGCCATCAAATTTGGATTCATTGTGGCTAATCCAGTATTTTTTTTTCTATATACCCAGGAGCTTTTAGGATTTTTTACTTTATTTTTAGTGTCTTTTATTTTAGGACCTCTATTGATCCAAAACTTCACAATGATATTCGTGAGTGTGAGTCTTTTTTTCACTGGATGGGCTTTGGTAAAGATTCATCTCTTTCTTTAACTCTATATAATTTTTGTATGATTTATATGATTTTTCTCCCAGCTAGTTTCCTCTGATTTCTTTTCTCTTTCTCGAATCCCTGTTTGTATGATGCTAAATTTAGTTGATTGAAATCCTATCTCAATTTTGTCTCTTTCTCTCATGTTTTCTGTGTTAATATGTCTCAGCTACTGATGGCCTCCTTTCTACTTTCTTTGTTGTATTATTTTCTTGGTTGTTTTACTGTCATTTTATGAAGTATTGGGAGAAAGAAGGAATAAACATGCTCATTATGTCTTCTTGAGTTTGAAGTTAAGATCTTACAAAATGGGGGCACCTGGGTGGCTCAGTTGGTTAAGCGTCCAACTCTAAATCTCAGCTCAGGTCTTGATCTCAGGGTCGTGAGTTCAAGCCCTGTGTTGGGCTCTGTTCTGGGCATGAAGCCTACTTTTAAAAAATCTTACAAAATGTATTTTATATTCAATAATTTTACACGTTGAAAAAGACTAATGACATTGCCTAATCCACATTTTTTCAGGTAACAAAATTGACCCTAGATAGGAAAGCCACAATTTTGGGTGACATTTTTTTAACATTATGTTTGATTCAAAATATTCCAAAAGTATTATTTTCTACTGTGGTTCATGGCATATAATATTTTCCATCCGTGAAGTAATTTGGTTAAGGAAGCCTTTCAGGTCTCACATATGAACTTACATGTAATTTCTGATACTGATGCGTCGGGCAAATGCTTTCCAAGGCCACTCCTAAATTGACTTATGCATGAACCTTAGAAATACAACCTGTTTTTAAATATTGAGATTACCTGTAGTAGAGTAGGCTATATGGAAATAGACAATGTGATTTTTAAAAACTTACTGTTTTTTGTTTTTGTTTTGGTTTTGGTTTTGGTGATAGAGGTATAAAATTTAGGTGGTTTTTTTTTGTTGTTGTTTTTGTTTTTTTAAAGCAGACCTTATAGGATGCTAACTTCATAGTCATGGTTTAGAATTTCCTCCCAGAGACCAGACCGCATTTCTTGTCCTCAGTGTATTAGTTGCTGGATTATAACAGCCTAGCTTCTGCAATGGGCTTTTTTATTTTCTTGACATCCAGCTTCTTTTAAGACACTGGGCACACACATACATAGAGCCAATTAAAGGAAGCTTCCCAGAGTGCCAATCAATAAGAACAGATGAAACATCACTGAAAATGTCAGGAGATGGAGAAAATTGTGTTTACCTAGACTCTCCTGTAGAAAACTGTGTACGATTAAGAGAAAGATGTTGGAAAGCCCCTTGCAAAGAATGTTGTGGCATGGACCCCAGTGGGGCAGGCTAGAGCAATCAGAGTGTTCTGAAGAGAAAGGATCCTGCGAACTGGAGGACTCTTGTGTTCCTAGGAGAGATTTCTGATGACTCAGTATTCACACCATTGTAAAGGAGGGATCCCTTGTTCTAAAAACACTCGATACTGGACAGATGAGATTGACAGCGATTTGTGAGTTGTATATATGCACAGCCTGGGGAAGGAGAACGTTACATGCCATACAGGGCCACACAGAGCTGTACTCAGAAGTAGAACGAACCAGCAGGGGCTATGGGAGGCAAGATTTCCAGTAACGTGTGGTTGAAGTGTCCCTTGGGTCCTGCAGGAGGATGTGATTGGCTTGTCTGAGTAATTTCACCGGCTGGCAGGGAAGTGAATCCAGTGGGTTGAGGACCAGGTAGAGTAGAGCTGGTCTGAGTATAGAACAACTAGCTGGGTGGGACCCTTCCTTGTTGGACCAGATGCATATCTGGTGAGAGCCACTATTCAAGAATACAGACATTAAAGTTCAAGGCCAGAGTGCTTTTTAGAAAACTGGAAAATAACAGTAATAAAAATGCCCACCTTCAGGAGCACCTGGGTGGCTCAGTCAGTTAAGCATCCAACTCTTGGTTTTGGCTCAGGTCATGATCTCATGGTTTGTGAGTTCTAGCCCCACTCAGGCTCAGCCAAGAGCCTGCTTGGGATTCTCTCTCTCTCTCTCTCTCTCTCTCTCTCTCTCTCTGCTCCTGCTCCTCTCATGCTCTCTCTCTCTCTCTCTCAAAATAAATAAATAAACCTAAAAAAAAAAAGCCCACTTTCAGGCCCCCCCCCGTCCTCAGCATACTAAACCACATTCCCCCTAATAGTCTGACCTCGGGTGATCCAGGCTCCTTCACTCAGCCTCAGTTTCCCCAACTGTAAAGTAAGAGAACAGTATTAACAGATATTCCATAAATTGCCTTTCAGCTGTAACATTCCACGGCTCTAAGACAATTGTTGTGCTCCCGTAGGTCTTACATAACTCCATTTGCTAATAGTCTAATTTATAATTTTGAATAATATAGCCATAGCAATTAGCACAAATTTAAGTTCACGGAGGCAGCTTCTCTCGGAAGTGCCCCTCCGGCTATAATTTCCATATGCACATTTGTGCAATTGCTTCTCTCTGTAATACTGATTTTAACAACCTTATTTAGCAGATCCTGCTTTTGAAATGCCAGGAGAGAACTAAATAAAGTCAAGGGTCAAAAGCATGACATGCTTCTGTATAAAATTAAAAGTTAATTACTAGCTGCATCCAGGGGCCAGGACTATTTTAATTTCGGAGTCATTAGCCTGACTATTTAGAATCTATGTTTTAACTATAGCATCAGAGAGTCAGCTGACCTGCGTTCGCTGCAGAGAGAGAGGCAGCCGTCCCCAAGCAGACACTCTACATGCCCTGACTTTGCTGACTTTTCTCCTGCACGGCATGCTGCTCATACTGAAATCATGATCACTGACTTGTTTGTTAAAGTCATCATAAAATTTAATGTGTGTTTTTTTTAAATGCCCTCTAGCAGAATGCATTTAGGAGGAAGTATATAGGAACAAGGTTTCCTTCGTCACATTAAAGGGCCTGACATTTAGCAACACATATTTATTTGGGGCAGTAATTTAGAATCATATTAGAAAACCCGGTAGTGTGGGCTGGCACAGGGGCAGCAGTGAGGCACCCCGAGAAACTTCTGGAAATAAGGAAAGGGGGTTAGTCTCTAGGAGGCCACGTTCACGAAATAATAATGAACATTTGAATACGATGAAAGAGGAGGAAAATCACCTTCAAGAAACAGGATGCCTCTCGGGCAAGACTTGACTAATTTCTGACGAAATGCTCCCTGAAGTTATGTTCCGTGGATCACTAATCCCTTGACCGGCGTAATTGTTAGGCTAGGAAAAATAAAAAAAAGATTTCTGCCAGCAAATAGCTTAGAGATGGTGCATTGAAAACCATTTCAATGAAGGGCGCCTGCGTGGTTAAGCGCCTAACTCGTGATTTGGGCTCAGGTCACGATCTCACGGTTCCTGAGATCAGATGATCAGATGCAGCCCCACTTTGGGCTCTTCCTCGCTGATTGTCCAGAGTCGGCTTGGGATTCCCTCTCTCCCTCTTTTTCTGCCCCGCCCCTGCTCTCACACGCGCATGCGCGCTCGCTCTCTCTCTCTCTCTCAAAATAAATAAGTAAACTTAAAAAAAATAATAATAATTTGAAAGATTGTAAAAATGTTTCTGCCGAGCAGGACTTTTCGGAACCTGTGGCACACTAATCCCAAGAGCACTCGTGTGCCACATTTCCCACACTTGTGGTCATGGATCACCTTTTTTTGTGTGAGTCCCTTGCAGGAGTAATACTTTGAAAGAAAGCAAAAACAGAACAAAGCAAACCTTTGAGTAGCGCTCTATTAACATGTCTAAAGAAAGACTCTGTTGGGGGCACCTGGGTGGCTCAGGGGGTTGAGTGTCCCACTTGGCTCAGGTCACCATCTCACGTTTTTTGGGTTCAAGCCCTGCGTCGGGCTCTCTGCTGACAGTTCAGAACCTGGAGCCTGCTTCGGATTCTGTCTCCATCTCTCTGCCCCTACCTGTCTCTCTCTGTCTCTCAAAAATAAATAAGCATTAAAAACATATTTTAGAAAAAGAAACCAAGAAAGACAGACAGACGGACTTTGTCAATCAAAACTAAGGAAATCACAGAGGGAGCCCGAGAATCCATTACTGCTGCGCCCTTTAAGCCACCAGGCAGTGGAGAGGGTGGCCTGGCTCCAGTGCCTGAGTGACCAGCTGCTGTCTCTTCCAGTGGTGAGATGGGGACGGAAGTCCTGACTGACCTGAATGGGGGACAGGTCACCATCACTCCACGTCCCCAGCTACCCGATTCATCAGAAAGTCCAATCTCATCCTGGGCTCCCTCCCTCCTCATTATTCCTGAGAATCACTGTGGAGTTAATTCTTTAGCCACACCCTAGCCCTCACCAACTGTTTTCTAGAATCACAGTGCCTTGACGTTGGTTTGGAGAGGCTCTTCTTCTCACCAGTCACACATGGGCTTGGTGGAATCCCAGAAATCGTAGAGCCTCTTTCTTTCTTTTTTTTTTTTTTTTAGCTTGTTTCTTAACTTTTTTATTTTTTTAATGTTTATCTATTTTGAGGGAGAGAGAGACAGAGTGCAAGCAGGGGAGAAGCAGAGAGAGAGACACACACACAGAATCCGAAGCAGGCTCCAGGCTCTGAGCTGTCAGCACAGAGCCCGACGCGGGGCTCGAACTCACGAACCGTGAGATCATGCCCTGAGCTGAAGTCGGACGCCCAGCCGACTGAGCCACCCAGGCGCCCCCAGAAATCGTAGAACGTCTTAAACGAACTCCTCTGAACAGAGTAATGTAACTGGACTTGTGGTTGGGATGGAAGGATCCCTTTTGAGGCTGCATGTCACCTGAGGAAAACCAGGAACACCAAAATAGATTTTCCTTTCAAGGGAGGAACTTCTATTAATCAAACTCACACATACTGATGAATGAATGCCAGGCTGATGCTTATTAAATCATAGTGAAAAAGGTGATGACTGAGCAACCTAGATACCCACCAGGGGACTTCTTAGCATATTCCCTCCCTGTGGAAATTCTGCACTGGAAACAAAGTCAGATGAAATGTCGTTAGATGTTGGGGAAGCCCAAGTCACATGAGTTGGATGTCTTCACCCGCAGAAAGGGTCGTGGATAAGGCTGAAGACCACAGATATTCTGCCCAAGGATAAGGAGAGAAGAACTTCTGGGCATTGACAAATGAATATTTTTCTAGAGAAAAGAAGGTGCTCTCGGAAGGGGAAACCACATGAACAAAGTCAGGAAGCATGAAAATAGTGTGACAAGAGAGAGACCTCCGCGGAGACCGGGGCAAGGCAGAGAGGGCTTCCATTTTCTCTTCTGTCATTTTCAGCCTTGCCCATGGATACCTTTGGACCTTATTCAGAGGAAATCCACTCTTCTCTGACCCATAGTCCTCTTCGACGATTGTAGAATTTGCCAAGGTTTGATGCCAGAGAGCAAAACCACTGCGGCTCAGGGTTTTTCCCAAGAAAACCTTTTGGTTCTTAGACCTACCATGTGCCCAACACTATCCTCACTTCTGAGAGAGACAAGTAGAAATGCATCATGGGAATCGTTGTAGACCACGCAGCCTCTGAAACAATCAACTATGTCATGCCATGGAAAATCATTATTCATAGAAGGGAGCCCAGTCTCAACTTATAAATTAATTAATGGAGCATGTGGGGTACTCAGGCTTTCTCCTATTGAAGGATAGTTACCAAACATCATTCAGTGAGAATACTCATTGCTTTTGTTCTGAAAATCTTCCCTACGTGTCTTTTATCATATCACTTAAGTTCTTTATCTCCTTTTTTTTTTTTTTTTTTTCACAACCTAACCTAAAGTTTGTGCAGCCACATGATCAGAATCACATCCAATGGAAGGGGCTGTCCGGAGTTCTGTGGTCATGGAGATGGACTTTGAGAACCCATCTGAGTATTCACCTCCTCTCCCAAGGGCGACAAACCAGAAGGGGCACTGATTCATGGACTATAAGTAGCATTGTTTGAATGAAAGGAGGAAGAAAAATGGAAGCATCTCTTCCGATGTGAATTTTCAAGAACAACGGAGATGTAAAAACCCAGTGAGCCAACTTCAATGCATACCTTAAGTTTGTTTCAAAAACGCGTGCCCTAATTGTGCCGTCCCCCTTGTGGCCCCAATATGAAAGTCGAGTTTACTCCATCCACTAAGAAGGTGGGTGTTGTGATTGTCTCCATGTTCATGCTCCTGGAGGAGGCGGCTCTTTCCTAGTACTATGGAAGCAACTGGAAGTTAGGGAGTGTTCCGTCTGTTACCCCTATCAGCTCCGATACCCCAGCCCCAGCAATGGGAATTGCTTGTAAGGTATGCTGAGGAGCTGTATAATCAAAAATCAATGATCCAAACGGAGGTCTGTTGTTCTACAGCTGAGCTGGTGTAATATTACAATGCCAATCCTAATGGAGTTACATAGAATCCATCAAAATATCAGGATGCAGGGGTCAATGAGGACTGCAATGCCTCACTTCCCGGCAATTACCACTTATTACTGGGGCAACGCTTTCCCTCTGCTATTCAACTTACTTCAATAAATGATATTAGGCGACCCTGCGGGGGCAGTCAATAGAGCATTGTTTTATTGCCGCAGCTCCATAGTCAGATCAATACCTCAGTCTTCTGAGACGTGGGTGAGAACCCCTGAATATGGCACTAATGAAATCATGTGTTTTTATGATTTTGAAATTATATATTTTATTCCCACTTCATCTTTAATGTCAGCAAGGTTGTTAATGGAGCGGGGGCAGGAATCCTGTCCTCTAAACTTTTGTGACATTTATACTCCATGGGAACAGAAATCAGTTGCCGAAAAAGAGAAAACAAGATGTTTCTTGAAGAACTTAATTTCTTAATGATTCTTCCTCGGTTGCTCCCAACTATTCTGCTTATGTCCTTGGGTTCATTAAATGGAGTCCTCTCCACACCCTTCGGTTTTACGGAAGGAATATGAATAACGTTCTGCGATTTCATAATCTTGTGAGAGGGCAGGAGAAGAATGTGAGAAAGTGATAGGAATGATTCCACCATTAATTCTCTTTCCTTCGCTGGGCCTTTCTTTCCTTCTAATTACAAAGGGGATTGGATTTGACGAGCATTTAGAAACTGGTGGCTTGTGAACCACACAATCCACAAATATATCGTGTGTGCCCAGAAGCCATTATTATTATTATTATTATTATTATTATTATTATTATTTTAATGCTTGTAGACAGGGCATGCACTTTTTGTTTTCTCATAGTCCCCACCAATCCCTACTGTATCACACAGGGCCTCCTGCAACATATGTATTTCATACCTACCTCCTGTGGCTTGTTTGAGTATTGACCTCTAGACAAGATGGTTATGGTAAGCAACGTATAGTAAGAATAGCATCATAACTGTCACTCAGTGAATTCTCGCTGGGAATCAGGCAGAGTACAATTTTGCACCAGTTCGGGAGGGGTGGAGAGAGACAGAGGGAGAGAGAGAGAGAGAAACCCAAGCAGGCTCCACGCTGTCAGCGCAGAACCTGATGTGAGCCTCAAACTCACAAGCTGTGAGATCGCGACCTGAGCCAAAATCAAGAGTTGGGGGCTTAACTGACTGAGCCACCCAGGCACCCCTCGCAATTTCTAACTTAATGTATGTTACTGCTGAATATACATTAGCTGTTACATTACTTTTATAATGTGTTTATTGATTAGGTGAACAATCCGTACACTAAAAGATTTAAAAATGCCTTTTTGTTTGTTTGTTTGTTTGTTTTTTGCTGGCTACTTCCTGAGAAAATATGAATCCTCATGTGCTGTTCTACATCCAGGTCATTGCATTCTGGGCTCTGCCCCCTCTGCCCCCTCAAAATAGCCTTCAGAGTTCACCAAGGTTTCTCTAAACATGATACTCGGGGGCCACCTCTCAGCTCTGACCAAATCATTCCAGACTCTCAGTGATGTGTCTCCGTCCCCATATCCTTGTTGTGTTGAATCTCCCTTCTGATAGGTCTGGCTCCTAAGACTGTATTAAAATGTTATTAATTCTTTGGAAATGTCCATTTGGCTGGTGCTCGCTCCAGTAGAATCCAAGGGGCTGAAGTTAAACAGTGTTTAACTCTGTGTGACAGGCACACAGGGCTTCTCACCCTTTGTACCCTCATCATTTTGGGTCAGGTCATTCTTTATTGGGGCAGTGGCTGTCCTGTGCATTGTAGGATGTTTAGCGACATCCCTGGCCTCTACCCATTAGATGCCATTAGCATCCCCTCAGCTGTGACCATCAAAAATCTCTCCAGACAGGGGTACCTGGGTGGCTCAGTTGGTTGAACACCTCACTCTTGATTTTGGCTCGGGTCATGATCTCACTGTTTGTGAGTTCGAGCTCCACATCAGGCTCTGTCCTGACTAGAGCCTGCTTGGGATTCCCTCTCTCCCTCTATCTCTGCCTCTCCCCTGCTGACACGCTGTCTCTCTCTCTTTCTCAAAATAAATAAGTAAACGTTAAAACAGAATGTCTCCAGACGTGGCCAAAGTTCCCCGTGGGGGACACAAAAGTCATCCCCAGTTGAGTACCACATGCTCTGGGGACGCTCTTTGCCCAGACGGAATGTAAACTTCCCCTCAGCCAACAGCGCTTCAGGAAAATGTTTCCCACTCTCTTTAGGTAGAACTTGATTTTTAGGTGTTTTGTAAAATGTTGTCTTATATTTTAATAAATGAATTGGGTGTCGCGGCTTAGAGTCTTTGTTTTAAATTTGGAGTGCAGAGAAGGGGTTGGTTAACAAAACAGTTCTTTATAATCGCAGAGTCAATAAGTCTGCTCCAGCCATGACCAAAACATGCCTGCCTCACGAACCCCCAGGACCAGAGGATGCCTGTCTAGGGAGGCCCGGTGCCGAGAACCCCACACAACGCCCCTCCCCTTCAGCTCTGACACCTCTTCCCAGCAAATGAGAACAGGCCAGCATGGAACGGGGAGAAATCGCAGGCCTCCTCACTCCTACCCGGGCACATCCCATATCAGACAGGCTCTTCATGAGCAGAGTGAATTCTCTTCCTGGGCGGAGGTGCCCAGAAAGAGGACATGTGCGAAAATCACTCTGCTTTCCCCTGTGGCGGATCATCTCCTGGCTGGGCGAGGTTTCCAGATGTAAATACAAACTCATTATCTAATGCTAGGCTGAATAAGCAGCCAGATACACAGATATAAATTACCCCTTTTACCTTCTCTTAGGGTGTTGAGAGGCAAACAGATTGCCCTCTTCTGTTCTCATTTTAAATGGGTCAGAGCATCGGTGGAACTAGATAATTCACTCCAATCCGCTGGATGTAAGCACCTCATAAATTTCATAATCAGCGCTAGCATTTTCCTTTTCATAAGCAGTATGTCTTCAGCAGCCTTAATTACATGACTGGTAATGGTCTCCCATTTTGAATCCCTGTTTTGGTTGAAATATGGTCCGGCCCACAGCAGCCCCCACCCCACCCCCCCCACCCCCAGGCAGAGCCCTTTGCAGCCACACATCAAAGGGTTTCCTGAAGCCAGAGGGAGCCAGTAGAAGAAGAAAGTCTAAATGGGGGAAGAGCTACGGTGAAATGTCATTCTGACTTTTAAAACTACGCCCGCAAAGAAAATCTACATATTGGAGGGCCTTTAGAACACTTTTATTGGTTTAGATTCTGCACAATCCTTTAAATGTAACCTAGGCAGCACTGTCTCTGGTTGGCCTTTTCTGGCCTCCTCGCCAGTGCCCTTCTGCCCACCCACACCTTGGGCGATGCTCTGTGTTCTCCGGTGTCTCCTATAGGATCTCATCATCTTCCCTCATGACTTAGCAGCGTGGACCATAATGACGTATTGACTGCCTTGTCTTCTCACATCTGCCTTGCTTCTGTGTACGTAGCACATAGAAGACATTTAAAAACTATTTGGCGAATGTCAATGAATGGCCAGCTGAGGCAAAATCCTACGGTGGACTTTGTCACGTCAACCCGTCCACCGCCCCAGCAGTGACAAAGTAAACAGAATGACTTCTGTTATCCACAACAAACCCTGGGTGCCCGTCCTTCCACCAGAGCCCCGAGCAATTCACTTTAACTTCTCTGCTTCCGTTTCTACATCTATAAAATAGGAAGGATGATGCCTGACCCACGAGGCTGCCTTGACAGAGAGGGAAGAAACGAGGAGGCAGGGGTGACTGGCAAAGCAGGGCCTGGGACGAGGAGTTAGTGGGATGTCCTCAGCCAGGGCTGGAAAGTAAGGAACCAGCTTCACCATCTGCCAGTGTGGTGACTTCAGGGGACCTGGTTCATCTCTCTCTGTCTATTCAATGGGAATAAGATCACCTCCTTCACAAGGTTATCCTGAAATCTGGGTGTGAAGGGGTTTGGGGGAAAATGCAAGTGGATATTAGTTGCTGTGAAGTTTATTATGGTTGAGATGACAGAGCTCAGAAAGACTAACGGCTTTTGTCCAGATCCGTGTCTGAACCAGGAACAGAATCTGGAAGAAGGCAGGGGAAAACGAGCTAGAAATGGAACCCAAGCTACGTGCTGTGAGAGAGAGGTCAACGCTGACTTCTTTTTTAGGGAGGCTCACTGGAAACATCTCAGGAATTCGGGGCACTGTGTGGCCTCTCCTAGAATCAGGCCCTTATTTGACTCAACCCACGGGACGTGGAAGCTAGTTCTCCCATCTTTTTACCCGACAGCAAGCCGGGGGATGGTTCTAACATCCTACGGGATGTGTGACACATCCTGATTAAACACAAATTTTAAGAAGTCAAAAATGGAGGGCCGCCTGGGTGGCTCAGTCGGTTAAGCGTCCCACTTTGGTTCAGGGCATGACCTCGCGGTCTGTGAGTTCGAGCCCCGCGTCGGGCTCTGTGCTGACGGCTCGGAGCCTGGAGCCTGCCTCGGATTCTGTGTCTCCCCCTCTCTCTGCCCCTCCCCAACTCACACTCTGTCTCTCTTTCAAAAATAAATAAACATTTAAAAAAATGGAATTTATTGGCCCTGAGATAAGAGTAAAGGTGAGGTCCAGCAAGGCTGGGTCCTCCTCGGTGATACCCCCTCAGCACTGCTCTTCTGTGAGGTGGCTTCCTTGTTGGCCATCTCTCCGCTCCAGGGGGCAAATGGCTACTAACAGCTCCAGGCTCCCTCCCCCAGAACCAGAACCTCAATCTACAGAAGGCTTTCTCTGATCCTGCGTGGGTCCCGGGCCTTCCCGGCATCGTTGGCCAGCACGCCAAATTCCTCACACAGACCTGGAGTCAGGCAGAAAAAGTGGTGTCAGCCCCACCTCAGCACATGGGCCCTGGTCGGAGGGGCGGAGTGCTTCCTGAAGAGATTCTAGAAAGGCAAAACTCGTAGATCCACTCCTTAGAAACTTTGGAAGCTCATCACACGGACCATGCGGCACCCTCATGATCAACTAGGACCCTCCGATCTAGCTTAATGATACTCCCTGAGTCTGCATTCTGCTAGTCAGGGATTTTCCCATCAGTGCTTTTCATGGCAAGAACCCACCCTTTCTGGACCCTGTTCTTTCCCAGTGTTCATCCCAGGGCTTTCTGGACTTCGAGGCTTTGAGATTCGCTAGGGGCTGAGTGCCCAGGCGCTCCTACTGCCTGAGCCCCAGAAGCCATACGATGAAGTCTGATTCGGGGACTCGTGGTTGCCCTGGTTCTGGAATTAATTCACGTGCTGCTCGTTTTATGCAGACTTACCCATTGTGCCCAGTGTCACGAACTGTACTGAAAACTCTTAACACCTTTTAAAACTCGATTCACTTTTGATGCCATAAGAAAGATTGGGCCAATAAATAAGAACGAGAATCCATTTGTGGTCCATTTTGCTAAAGTATATTAAATATCGCCTGCAATTTGAACTTGCCTTATAAAATGTTTACATGCCATTAAATAGTCCTAACATCCCTTGTGTAAATTAAGCAGGCTGTGATGTTCCTTATTCCAAGGAGCAGCAGCGCTAAAGCCATAAAATACTTTCATGCAATAAATCAAATACTATGCTCCTTAAAGCAGGATTATAAATATAAAAGGCAACAATGCTGACCTCAGTTGTCTGCACTTGAGTTGCTTTGGGAAAAGCGGTACAGAAAGAAATACTCTAATTTGGATGCTCAGTTCATTTGTTCACTGTGCTTTGGGCATGTGGGTTCTTGGAAAATGTTGTTGTCTACAGATAAGCTTGCCAAAACACACAACGATTCTTTATAAAAAGGACAGGTTCGCAAAAACCCATCCAGGCAGGGCTAGCATTTTACCCAGCCACGTGGAGTGCACATAAGTAGGTCTCCTCGACTGGAAGAATTCCATAAAGAGCTCCCTGGCTGAGAAGCGCTCAGAAATCCTGCCTGCACCCCATGTGCCTTCCACACTGTTGCTTTTTATAAAGCCTCTTCCTTCTCCCTCAGCTGGGCCATCAATGGGCTGTTTTCTTGCAAGTGCTCGAAGTTTAATGGAGCTTAAGTGAGACACAGACCATTAACGCAGTATCAATATTTATTTTTGGTTTCCACGGAAACAGATACCAGCCCGTGGGTAACTTCTCTTCCAATGTGAGCAAAAGGATCTTTTGCACCAGGCGAATATTCTGTTTAGTTTCTTGGGGGGTTGGGGGGGGGGAGACAGCGGTTATGAGGTTAATAAGCCATCATTTATTTAATAAACAAAACCACATAGATGGAGAGTAGCTTAGCAGGGCTGAACCTCGTGTGCCGGGGGGGGGGGGGGGTGTATGCTGGGAAGGGCATCTCAGTTTGGGCACCTCACAGATCTCCGTCCTGACCATTTGGTCACCCTTAATCCTTTTGTTGCTGGGCACGAGCTTCCCAGTATCATCTGTCTTGCTCCCCTGGCCCCAGTTTCGAACCTGTTAATCAGGTTTGCGGCTCCCCGGAAGGGCATGCCCTATATACTAATTGCATTTGGCTTGGTGACAAAGTGATGGGCTTTGTAGATGGCTAGGGAGCAAAAGTCATCATATCTTGGCTGGGATTAATGTCGCAGTGCTGGAGTACCAACGGCCCAGCTGTTTTGTGCAGGCTTCCGCTCCCTTCGTAGTGGCCACACTAGCTGTTTCTTTGCTGTAGTGATGCTGGGGTTCTGCGGAATAAAAACAGGCATCAGGAGATGGTGAGTTCTGGTCTGGACTTAGAGACTGATTAGCCCTGTAACCTGGGTCAGTTCATGTATCCTTCCCGTCTCTACATATTCATCTAAAAAAAAAAAAAATGAAGGATGAGTTATATGATCTCCACAATGCCTTTGAATTGTGAAATGCTCTGTAAACATGCTTCTAAAGTAATAATGCCGCCGTGCAGTTCCCTACCGTCCTGCCGCGTAGATCTCTTCCGCTTTCCATCACCTTCCATGGAATCATCTGTCTTCACTTGGGTTGTCAACGACTTCCTTTGTTTCTCCTAATTACACATCGGTCAGGTTTCCTCTTCCTCCCAGTGTGCTTTTTCTTCTTCACCGAGCTGAATTTTCCCTCAGATGCTCTCTCCACCCTCTCCCACTTTATCTGTCTTAATTACGCACTTGCAAATGACCGGATCCCATGCAACTCCAAATACTTGAGTCCCTTATCCCAGCTGCCATATTCCTTTTCGTGTTGTGTTCATTTCCTAATCCTGCATATAAATTATCACAAATTTAGCGGCTTAAAACAACACTCATTTATTAATCTACAGTTCCATAGGTCAGAAATCAAACATAGCGTGAGTGGGTTCTCTATTCAGGGCAAAACAAGGCTAAAATCAATGTATCGTCCAAGCTGTGTCCTCATCGGCAGGCTCTGGAGAGAAATTCTACTTCCAGGCTCTTTGAGGTTGTTGGAAGAATTCATTTTCTTGTGGCAGTAGGATTGAGGTCCCAGTTTCCTTCCTGGCTGTCAGCCTGGGGACTGTCTCAGTTTCTAGAGGCTGCCCCCATTCCTCCTCGCTTAGCCACCTTCAAAGTTAGCAATGACATGTTGAGACCTTCTTATACTTCAAATCTCTCTGACTTTTCTCCCAGCCTCCAACTAGAGAAAGTGCTCTGCTTTTTTTTTTTTAAAAAAAAAAAAAAGCTTATATAGGGGCGCCTGGGTGGCTTGGTCGGTTAAGCGTCCGACTTCAGCCAGGTCACGATCTCGCCGTCCCTGAGTTCGAGCCCCGCGTCGGGCTCTGGGCTGATGGCTCAGAGCCTGGAGCCTGTTTCCGATTCTGTGTCTCCCTCTCTCTCTGCCCCTCCCCCGTTCATGCTCTGTCTCTCTCTGTCCCAAAAATAAATAAAAACGTTGAAAAAAAATTTAAAAAAAAAAGCTTATATATTTATTTTGAAAGAGAGAGAGAGAGAGAGAATGCACAAGTGGGGGAAGGGCACAGAGAGGGAAAGAGAGAGAATCCCAGGCAGGATCCACACCATCAGCACAGAGACAGATGCAGGGCTCGAACTCACAAGTCATGAGATCATGACCTGAGCCAAAGTCAAGAGTCCGGTGCTTAACCGACTGAGCCCCCCAGGTGCCCCAGTGCTCTGCTTTTAAAGGGTGCTCACATGATGGGATCAGTCCCACCTGGATAACCTTCCCACCTTAAGGTTACACTGATTTGGGACCTCCATTATGTCCACAACATCCCTTCACAGCCCTACCTAGATTAGCATCAGATTACATAACCAAGAGATCGGAATCTTGATGGGGGTGGGAAAGGCACAGCATATCTTTATTTTATTTTATTTTTTTAATTTTAACGTTTATTTATGTTTGAGACAGAGACAGAGCATGAACAGGGGAGGGGCAGAGAGAGAGGGAGACACAGAATCGGAAACAGGCTCCAGGCTCTGAGCGGTCAGCACAGAGCCCAACGTGGGGCTTGAACTCACGGACCGTGAGATCATGACCTGAGCCGAAGTCGGATGCTTAACCGACCGAGCCACCCAGGCGCCCCACAGCATATCTTTAGAAGTCACTCTACCACTCAAGTATAACTAAGATAGAAGTTGAAACTTGGCTGGTCACATTGCAAACCACTTTGAGTGTCATTGGCTGTATGACTATAGAAGACTCCTCAAAGCAGAAAGACCTAAAGGAATCCGAATCTGTAATTCCTTCTCTGGGCTAGATTCAGACAGATGACACTCTTTTCACTCTGTCAAGGCCCCCAGAATAAGAGGTTGATAAGCGTTGAAAAAAAAAGTTATGCAGAAACACGCATGTGAACATATACGTACGTGTTTGTTCAGGTATCCTTCCACAGTGGTTCTCAGGCTTCAGCATACATTGGAATCACCTGGAAGACTTGTTCGACCACATGTTGCTGAGGCCCCCTCCAGAATTTTGAGTTCGGTGGGTCTGGGGTAGGTTCTAAGAATTTTTGTGATGTTAAAGCTCCTGGGCCAGGGATGGCCCTTTGAGAGCTATCACCCTAGTACATGAATTTCACCCACTGGAAGGATCGCTATATGAATGCTGTATTTGGAGATATCCACTACACTGGGATACTAAGGGATACTTTTATGTATCTTTGAAATATTGCATATCAACTTACGAAATAATTAAAGTAGATACATGCTGTGGTTTTCTCCCAGACAATGGGTATCCCACTGTTGGTAATTCCGTCCCATTTTCAAGCACTGTTTCTTTAGTAAACTCAACTGTAGTTATCTGCTGCCTCTTATGCATTTGTAAACTTCAGCATTTCTACTCTCCCAAAGGGCTTGTAATGCCATGAGCATGGCTCTGTTCTGTCTTGTTTCACTTTCCTTTTAATGAGACCCTTAAACGTTCTTTGCAGCTACAGCCTGCCAACCCTTTCCTTCCCATCTTTCCTGCTAACTGGATTCGAAAATTCTTCAGAAATTCCATATTCAGAAACAATGGAATGGTCCAGATTATGGTTGAATAGATATTGTACTAAGCCTGAGTTTTTCTAATCTGGAAAACGTGAATCTCAATCTCTTTTAGCTGCCTTATCCGGACCTCTTTGCCAATAGCAGATACTCAAGTCAGACTGGCTCAAACAAAAACATCCAGAGGTAGCATGATCTCATGCAGATAGAAACCTAAGGGATCAAACCATGTCCTTGGGACTCAGTCTTGCTCTCTTTCTAGCTTTTGGCTGCATTTTCCTTGGTTCTGAGTTCATTCTCAGAGAAGTTCTCAACCAAGCAAAGGCCAGAGAAGCTGCTGACTTCATCCTGTAAACTTAGTGGCCCCAGATGGTTTCTCTTTCTTAATGGTCTCAGCTAAAGTCCCAGGATTGTGTTTCATTGGACAGACTGGGGTCACATACTTGTCCCTGGACCAATCACTGCAGGTGGTGGATGTAATATACTGGTGAGTCAGGGCCTCAGGGTTATACTCACACTTGGATCCAGGGTAGCATCCACCCCACTTGAAACACATACGTTGAAATCGAGAGAAAGAGATGGTTTTCCAGAGTAAATTATGGTGGTGTTACCAGAGCAAGCAGACATGGATGCTAGACAGGCAAAAACCAGGGTTGTCCTGTGTACTTTGTATGTGAGTTATTGTAATGAGCAAATGTCTGCATGTATGTGAAAGGACTTTGAAACCTACAGATCCAATATCAATGCAAAGCTTGAAGATGATGATGATAATGGTGATGATGATGATGATGATGATAATGGAGGGGATAATGACCAGTTGTATATAACCAAGGCAATTATACCTACTCCGCCAGCCTGGGCTGTGCTATAGAATCCTTACCCCTTATCTCTTAAAGTTACAGGATACTTTCAGCTCTTCTTGCCTGGTGCCTCTGAGCTTTTGGCAAATTTTCCCCATTCTTCCCCCAGCAATGTTCCCCTTACTAGGTCCCCCCCTTTACCTACTTCTTGAGGCCAGTTACCCTTGTCCAGACGCTGATACCCATGAAGATCTGTTCCTTGCTTGCAGAATTCAGATGGATATTTTCAAATGCAGCGAAGATGCATGTATTTGCTGAGGACAATTCATACAGTAAACGAACATAAATCCCCAATACAGCCGGATTCCCATTGTTTCCTTAGTAATCAGGGAGACACCAAGAGATGCCACTTCCCCGTTGCTGTCCCACTAGACAAGCCGACCACCAACGTTTCCTCTGTATAAGCCACCACCTTGGCTTCTTTGGTATAATTCTCTAGACATAGCTTGGCCTGTTCCTATTTTTCTGACGGGAACAACTTTACAATAACTAGAGAAACACATAGATTTATTTTTTTAAAATCCACCAAGTGATTTAAATAAGAATGTGGGGATTTCCTCTACTTAGCTCAAGCTCAAAAGCTCAAGACGAAATTAATTGCCTTCCTTCGAATCGTTCATCTTTTATACAATGTTTATAATTTTTTCGGTGCTTTTGTGTTCGTTATCTTAGAACACACTTGGAAGTTAAACAGGACAGATCTTTTTCTTTGTTTAACGGAAGAGGAAATTGGGCCTTGGCAAAGCTTATTTGTCTTTAGTCTCTAGCCGTACTGTGTAAGCAGTAGCACCTAGCCACTCAGGGGTATTGAGCCCTTGAAATATGGTTCGTGGGGCTAAGGAGCTGGATTTTTGTTAAGTCTATTTATTTATCTTGAGAGATAGAGAGAATGCGCACATGCGCACATGTGGGCACATGGGAATGGGGGAGAGGCAGAGGGAGAGGGAGAGAGAGAATCCCAGGTAGGCTCTATACTGGCAGCACAGGCCCAACGTGGGACTTGAACTCATAACCACGAGATCATGACCTGAGCCCAAATCAAGAGTCAGATGCTTGACCAACGGAGCCACCCAGGTGCCCCTGGAAACCCAGATTTTTAATTGTATTTAATTTTCACTAACTTAGATTGAAGTCTGAAAAAGCACACATGCCTAGTTGCTACCATATTCGACAGCACAGGCCAGTATCTACAAAGTGACACAGAGGATTTGAACCCAGGTCCGCTGACTCAACATTCAGTGTTTTTGTGACATCCCCGGTTGGCCCAAGATAAGCTCAGTCATTGTCCTCTAAATGTCTGAATTGCTCATCTTCCCCGTACATGGAAAACTCAGATGTACATTTTTCAATAGCCCATGAGTTATTCTTGATAAAAAGCTAAGGTTCATAAACTCTCCACCAGTAGAGCAGGGCTAAAGCCTGAAGCAACAATCCAGACCATTCACCGTGAAAGTCCTCATTGCCCGTGAATCCCCTCAGCTTCCCAAATTTCCTCTGCCAGAGATGATGATTCTAATTCCTTTCTCAATAATCCGTGTCCTGACAATCATAACACAGAATTCTCCAGGGCTAATTTTTCTTACTATCTTGGCAAATAAAAAGCTATGTTGGGAGATCTTCTTGATAGAATGAAAAAACCATTGTCCTCATTTCCTTTGGTGAAAGATACGAAGGCCACTGCCTGTATACGTTGATTACTGGTAATTATTTTAGGACTAGACTTCATGATTAATGTGAAAAGGAGAAATAACTAGGGAGTCTTGGTATCAGCAGCATTTTGGCAGCCGGCTGAATGGCTGGAGAGGAGGATCAAGGAGTCCAGTGTGAATGGGTACAATGGACCCTCAGTTTCCCCTAAAGAATCCAGGGTAGGGAGGAAAAGAAGAGACCAGTTATCTCAGGGTAGCGACAACTATCAGCACGTTACTGGTGATGCATGGGGTCTCATTACACACAATGTTTGAGAAAAGGCAATGAGGTCAATTAAGATCCATGGTTTTCTAGGATCCCTGGGGAATGAGAGAGGGCTGGTCATGGATAATACCAACCTCTGGTAAACTGGGGCCTGGCCTGAAATCCTTTTTTTGGTTTTCACTAACATGCTCAAAAATCATGTAAAACAGGGGTGCCTGGGTGGCTCAGTCGGTTACGTGTCCGATTTCGGCTCAGGTCATGATCTCGCGGTCCGTGAGTTTGAGCCCTGCGCCAGGCTCTGTGCTGACAGCTCAGAGCCTGGAGCCTGTTTCGGATTCTGTGTCTCCCTCTCTGCCCCTCCCCCATTCGTGCTGTGTCTCTCTTTGTCTCAAAAATAAACGTTAAAAAAATTTTTTTTTTAAATCATGTAAAACAAATCATGATGGGACAATGTCTTTCATATGAATTATATTGTAAAGCAGTCATAGGACATGATCAAAATTACCCTGGTAAATCCCCTACCTAAATGACCTGCAGAGAACAACTTCTGTGCCTTTGCGTTCATAGCCCTGTGTGATATCGTGTGTATACAAATAATTAATATATGTGTTAATATTTATTATAAAATGAAGATTTCTCATGAAAAATATATTTTTATAGTATTTTTGAGCACTCTGTTTCTGGCTATTTTTCTTTTTATTCCATTTCTTTTTTTTGGATTTTTGGCCAAGTACCTCAACTGGATTTCACAACATTTAAATATGTGAATGATGAAGCTATGTTTTCTTGACCCTGTGAATGGTGTTCAATTTCTATAATGGGATGTTAAGGATCATGGACAATGACCACCAGTGCCATGCTTCTGAACATCAGTCCTTGGTGTTTAGGACGGGAGACAAATACTGTCTCCAAGAATTGGAAGTGGTTTGTGAATGAGTTCCTGGTGGACATGATCGCTATGATACTGAACAACAAAAAGCTGGGAGCAGAGAGTATGGAGCTGAAAGTGCTGGGTGTAACTATATGTCAGGTACTGTTCTTTGTAGTACATCTCATTTAATGATGACTGGAGTTGTCGGGCCAGTAGTCGGCCCTTGTGGCTTGTGGTTGACCTTCATCGGGTTTGACCCATGGTGAGGCCAAACACATAAGACAGCTGAATGGGTATTGAAACTATGGGAAATGACAAGAGAGGATGGGTGGCAGAAAAAAAAAAATTGCACCAGGTTCCAAAAATACCAGGGTGGATGTGAGTCTTAGAGATTGGCATACATCCATGGAATGAGAAGTGGAATGGGTAAACTTAAAATAGATATACCATAAGAGTTGTATAAACGTGGTTGTGCGGTGCATGGGCCCGTGAAGGGATACATGACTTCCACTGGGGAGGATATTAGAGCAAGTGACATCACATGAGGGATTCCAGGCTTCAGTTAATGCAAAAAGGGCTTTGGAAAAGGTTGATCTAACAAATTAAATGTATGGTGGACTTCTCTCATCTCGCCAGGGCAATTATTTCTAAGAAAGCTGGAGACGTATTTGATCCATACCCGTATTCCCTGCAGAGTTTTCTCCATCCCTAGTAGGCGTCAATAGATACTTGGGGAATGAGTGAAGGACTAAGCCCATTTGTTGAATGTGGATCATACGGGATACACCAGAGGGTAAGAAGAAGGATGGATTTAAATAGAAGCCAAACCCTAGGATGGGCAGGGACCAGTGATGAAGGGGAAGGAAGTATTGATGGGAATCCAGGAGGAAGGTGAGAAGACTTTATTAGAAGAGGAGCCTAGGAGTGGGCTGACCCTTTTCTTCCTCCTGAGGATCCTCTTTGCAAGTAGATGGTTGATGCAGCATTTATGCAGCTAGTTCCGTCACCGCAGGGAGTCAAAATTACTAGCTGGAAGGGACGCTCGAGATTATCTAGTTAGCTTTCATTTTGCAGTAGGAAAGAAATTAGGCTTTTTAATTAGCATTATTACCACTACTGCTACGATCATTATCATGGCTACCACTGGCTGCTACGTACTGAACGCTTACGATGATCCAAGCACCGTATCTGAGCACTGAGCCGTTTCACCCTCCATGAAGCGAGGAATATTGTTATCATCCTATTTTGCAAACAAGGAAAGTAAGTTTCAAAGTGATAGGGGAACCACACATCCGGGGAATATCAGAATCGTGATTTCCCCAGATCCGTCTTTCAGCAGAGCCCAATGTTACAGCTCCAGAGCTAGAACTCAATCTCCCATCCAGGACTTCCTTCCTTTCTTCTGTTTTTGGCCATTTTTTAAATTTAATTTTAATTTTTTTTTTTAGAGGGGTGAGGGAGAGTGGCAGAGAGAGAGAGAGAAAGAGGGAAAGAATCTTAAGCAGGCTCCACACTCAGTGCAGAGCCCAACTTGGGGCTCAATCCCATGAGCCTGGGATCATGACCTGAGCTGAAATCAAAAGTTGGATGCTTAATTGACTGAGCCACTCAGGCACTCCCAAGACCTACTTTCTTTCTATATCAATGCCTCCTTAAGCTACAAGGTTGGGCCTGAGACCTCTCCAATATTGTCAGGTAGGGATATAATAGCATGTTCTGCCAGAGACATCACTGATGTTTAGGGCTACACAAGAGAATGGCCTAACTGTTTAGAGGAGGGCAAAGAATCAGAGAAAAGATTGTCAGGGGGTTAGGGGAATCCATTCAATGCAGGTTTATGAAGGTAAATTTCTAGAATTTGTCCAAACACTTGATTGAACAGGTAGTGTCCCAGGATTTCAAGGCTTATCATAAAGTGATGAATTTCCTTCTATTTGGGGTGGAAAATCACAGGTCAAGATGGTGAGATGTCCCTAGTCTCATGGAAGGATTTGACCATGTCTTAGACTGCCTATAGAAATAGCCACAGGATAGGGTCACGGACCTAGTGAAAACGTCATACAAAGCTGTAGTCACCCCCGTTAACTACTGGATTCATTCCAACCTATATTCAGCGGTGTAATGGTCCAGTTAATTGTACTGTGTAGACTGCCCTTGAAGAGACCATTACCGTGAGACATTGGCACGACCCCGAGAAGGGTGATCTGTGTTCACTTTTTGAGATTCTGAATGGCAAGTTTTTCTTTTTTTTTTTTTAAATTTTTTTTTTCAACGTTTATTTATTTTTGGGACAAAGAGAGACAGAGCATGAACGGGGGAGGGGCAGAGAGAGAGGGAGACACAGAATCGGAAACAGGCTCCAGGCTCCGAGCCATCAGCCCAGAGCCCGACGCGGGGCTCGAACTCACAGACTGCGAGATCGTGACCTGGCTGAAGTCGGACGCTTAACCGACTGCGCCACCCAGGCGCCCCTTTTAATTTTTTTTTTTTTTAATATTTTTTTTTCAACGAGCAAGTTTTTCTTTAACACAGAGGAAAAGGGAGAAGTGGGGAAGGAGGGTCGCAGCAGTGATATGATCAGAATCAGAGCAAAGCAAGATTGTCCCGCTGTGTGATTAGCATTTTTCTTGCAGTGCCAGAAAATGTGAGGGCCATGCTCGTATTATTTGATGGGGTTAGTGGGTGCTCCCTGAAATGTGGGTGACATCCGTTTTTTAATTCCTTAACATTATCTGTAACTGACATGTGATTATAATACCGCAATTCTCTTTAATGCAGTCTGTAAAAACACATTGATTTTATAGCTCCCCAAACCGATTACATTAATATCTGTGCATAATTAGTTTACACATTACTAAATTACTGACAGATTAAAAGTGAAATAGTGCAGTTCATACTCAGCCGCATAACTGCCAGAAAGGAAATTAATATGGATTCAAATGGTCCTCGGAGACCTACATTGAAATAGCAGAAATCTATAAAGACTGCTCGCATTAGGAAATTTCTATCAGCAACATGTTTGTGGTTGATGCTTTCCTAAGTCTGCTAATATGAGCTGAGTGGCGCAGGAAATGATATGTGAATGATGCTTTGGCTCTTACCAACTCGAGACCGTGTTTATTAAAAAGCAAGTTCTTAATTGTGGTATTTGATGTCAAGGGAAGGTAGGATGTAAATGAAAACTTTTGCCCTTCCTTGCTTTTCCGAATGACCTAAGTTCTCGTGTTGGAGCTGCTGCATTCTCTGATGCTACCTTCTCGGAGCAGTAGTGTGTGTTCTGTGGTCTTCTCTCCAGCCCCCACTATACGTGCACATGTTGGATTTGTCTCCAGAGCATTGTTTTCGTTCTGGGTCTCCACAATGGCCAACAATGCATGTGTATTATGGGGTGTGGGAGGCAGGGCGGCTGTGTATCAGACCTTACAATAAGCCTGCTTCCTAGCGAACTGGTAGGTAGACCAAAACTTTCTTCTTCTTCTTTTTCTTTTTCTTCTTCTCCTTTTCCTTCTCCTTCTCCTTCTCCTTCTCCTTCTCCTTCTCCTTCTCCTTCTCCTTCTCTTCCTCCTCCTCCTCCTCCTCCTCCTTCTTCTCCTTCCTCTTCTCCTTCCTCTTCTTCTTCTTCTTCTTTCCTCATACTTATTAGATTTTGCCACTTTTGAATGCTACGAATCATTTGCCCGCCTACAAGAGTTCAAAGATGGGTTATTATTCTTCTCTGTCTGGTGAGAAACCACACTGGAACTCATTTCCATAAGGAGGATACTTGGAATCTATTGATTTCTGAAGAATAACTCTGAAGAGGATGCCAGCAATAAATGAGGTTTAAAAACTGTGGCAAATATTAAACGGGTAGATATCAGGCACAAGGTCCAACATTTATTGAATATCCACTGTGTTCCAGATTCTCTGGGCTATTTGATCCAGGTTCTGGCCACTGTAACCCTCATAGTAATTCTGTGAGGGGGCTATCATTATTTCCATTTTATTAGTGATGAAAGTTGCTCAGAGCAGTATTGTAACTTGCCAGGTTCACACAGTTAATAAATAAGGGAGTTGGGTTTTTAATTCCTTGCTATGGGCCTCCAACAGTCAAGCAGGAAACGGGAAAAAAGACACAAAGGGAAAAGGATGATTCTGGACGCGCTAGTGATTGAGCCCAGGGAAATAGATCCTCTGTCAGAAGCTCGGGTTTAAAAAAAATCTCTTCCTGAATATCCAAATCATTCTATCATATATTATTATCTTTATCATTGTATTAGTTTTCATGTGCTGTGTAACAAATTACCCCTAAGCTCAATGGCCTCAAAACATTTATTATCTGACAGTTTCCATGAGTCAGGAATATAGGTGCAGCTTAGTTGGGTTCCTTGGCTCAAAATCTCTCACGAGGCTGCAATGAAGTTATCAGCCGGGGCTGTTGTGGTTGCAAAGCTAGACCAGAGGAGTCCACTTCCAAGATCACTCAGTGGTTGTTGGTAAGATTCAGCTTTTCATGGGCTGTTGGAGTGAGTGCCCTTAGTTCCTTGTCACGTGGGACCTCTCTATAGGGCAACTCACAACATGGCGGCTTGCTTCATCAGAATGAACCAGCAAGAAGGCAGGGAGAGAGAGAGAGAGAGAGAAAAGAAAAAGTGAGACAAAAATCAGTTTTTTTGTAACTGAATCTCAGAAGTGACATGTTATCACTTTTGCTGGACTGTTCGTTAGAAGCAAGTCATTAGGCCCAGGCCACACCCAAGGATATAAAATTCCTAGGAGCAGAGATCACTGGGAATCAGATTAGAAGCTGCCTATCACAACCATGAATTCATTTATTCAATATATAGGTTTCTTTATTTTATTAATGAATAATTATCAGTAAGCAACAGCTGATAATTATTGCTAATCAGGCTGTATGTTTGGAACTAGAGATCTACTGGTAAGCAAACAAGTAGTATTATAAAAATTTCAATAACAACAATAACAAATATAGACAGTGCTTAATGTGTGCCAGGAAACACCATAGGCCCTTTGTATCAACTCGCTTCATCCTTATAACAACCCTAGGAAACAAGTACTGTTATTATTTCTCAATTTACATATGAAGGTAGCAGAGGCAAGATCATACACTAGCAAGTGGTGACGAAAGAGTTCAATGCCAGGTGGTGTGTGTTCACATCCACTTCTTTGATTAACTGTGCATCTTATTTTAATATTATCTGGGGGATTTATGGGAAAACCCTTCGGAGATGCACGGACCTAGAAGCAGGAAGCTTAGTTCTGGGGTTACTACAGATGCCCAGATAGAGAAGATGATGGCTTGGAATGAGATGGAGGCAGAGAGCAGGGAGAAAGATGAATATTGTTGGAATAAATTTCAAATGTGGGACAACAGCGTTTCTGAGGAGTTGGAAGTTGAGTTGTAGGAGAAGATAAAACCAAGCATGGCTGATAGGTGTCTCGCACGAAGAGGAGAACGTATGACGAGACTGGTCTTTGAGAAGAAGCTGGACATTTTTCTCTGTTGCAGCAAAAGGGAAGGAGAAGAGATGTTATCTTTTACTTCCATCATGGAGCAGATAGGGAAACTGATGCCCCTGTAGGCTAAATCACTTTCCAATAATCACATAATAGAGCCAAAGAGATTGCTTGGACTTCTGACTTTGTGTTTCCTAACCCATGGAACACAGCAGAAGAGGTTCCACTAATGTCCACCCGTAAGTGGTAGTAATGAGTGCTGTTCACCAAATATTTCTGGCTTTCCTCTTACAAGTGACTGGAAGGATTTTACTTGCTTGCCTCTTTTGAACTTAGTATGGACATGAGATTTGGCCAATGAAATTCACGTGAAAGTAGCAGGTATCACTTCCGGATGGAAAGTTTAAGAGCCAGTGTGTGATTTACCATCCATGCTCCCTTTCTCTGCTACTGTGATCATGGCAGCACATGTTCAAACGGAGAGATATATATGGAGAGAGGGAGAGAGAGGGAGAGAGAGAGAGAGAATGAGAGAGAGAGAGACTAAGGAATTGGCTCATGATTATAGGCGCTGGCAAGTCTGAAATCTGTAGGGCAGCCCCATAGGCTGGAAATTCTGACAGGAGTCAGTGTTGTAATCTTAACGCTGAAGGAAATATGGAAGCAGAGTTCCTCCCTTTTTGGGAGACCTCAGTCTTTTCTCGTAAGGCCTTCAGCTGATAAGCCTGCTCACATTAGAGAGGGTATTTTGCTTTGCTCAGAGTCTAGTGATATAAATGTTAGTAACTAAAAAATACCTTGATAGCAACATCTAGTCTGGGGTTTGGCCAAACAACTGAGCACCTTAACCTAGCCAAGTCGACACGTAAAATTAACCATCACAAGGGCTGTTTGTTACTACAGCGTTACTCAGTCCCCTGGCTGATACTTGCTTCTGTGCCTCATCATCTCCAAATGAGTTTTAGACTCAATAAACACTGCCCTTCTGAGGACTCTACTTTGTAAAGCGTTAATTCAGTTCTTCTTTAAAAAAATGTGACTTGTCGTTGGTCCTTGTCCATGGAACCCTGGAAAGATGCTGGAGAGTCACAGGGTACGTGCTAAGCAGGAGCCAGTACACAGATAGATAGACACCAGTCACTTCTGGTTACAAAATCCAAGTACAGTCTAAAAGTGATAAACGAGCATCCCTAACAGTGAGCGAGCAATCGGAGAGCCATCTGGCAAAGAACGCTCGGTCCATAAATGGGTTAACAGGGATCCAGACTCTCGGGAGAGTGCTAATGAAATAGTCACGGAAAGGATGCTCAAAATGATCTCACCTGGCTGTGGTTGCCATGGAAACTCATTTCCCTTATTTATGTTTCTTTTCCCCCTCTTCAAATTACTAATAGTAATAATTTGGCCAGTTATTAAAAAAGACAAGGAATGGGCCCTGTGAACTCAGGCAAGAAATGAAAAGTGAGAGGAGGAGAAAAGAGTGTTAAATAGAAAAATAGATGCATCGCTGAAACAGTGTCAATTAGCTGGTAAGTCATTCCCTCTACTTCGATGTAAATGTTTGGTGGTTTGGGGCTGCAAAGAAAGTGGGGGAAAGGCTTGTAATTCAAGAAGGACCGTC
Source organism: Felis catus (assembly GCF_018350175.1). NCBI lineage: Eukaryota > Metazoa > Chordata > Mammalia > Carnivora > Felidae > Felis > Felis catus. Next base: position 29,615,174 of record NC_058382.1, on the reverse strand, counting down.
TTTAAAGATGGCTACGCCTTATTTTCTTTAAGACTAAGGCCTCAAAACGAACCCCCCTCTAGAAAGATTCCTACTTCTGTTCATATGGACAAGTCCCACTTCTGCCCCCAAATCGTACATGTATCTTTATCACTAACTGCATATCAATACACTGCGATTAATCATGCCTTTCTTGATGTCATCATGCCCGACCTGAACGGTAGAGTCCTGGACACCTAAGCTTTATGTCGTAGGTGTTTGGGGTCATAGAATTTCTTGAGAACTTGAGAGAAAACCAGCCATCTCCTTTGCAAAATACACATGCATATAATCCCACAGAAGTTGGTGATTTCGTGAGGTTTATGGACCTCCTGGAACCCATTCAAGAACTTTATGTAGAGAATCATTGTCTCAGAGGAAGGATACCATGCAGATGTGAGTAGTCGGACTGGTGGGGTTTGGGAATAATTTTCTCTTCCTGTGAATTGCTTTCACCTTGTTCGGAGACTACAGTTCCACTTGATATACAGTGGTTTGTCTTAGATTATGGCTTCAGACGCTTAAGGCGTTACGAGGAACGTTAATCAGAGAACTATTGCCAACCTTCTAAAAGACAGTAGATGATGTGGGTGTATGCAGTTGGGCCTTAGATGAGCTGAGCCGGGTGGACAGAACATACAAGAGCTGTGAAGACCAACTCTTTTTATTTGTATCTGCTGTCCCCAACCTCCCACCTCCTCTGCCACAGTTTATCTTTTCCTTCTGTCGGTAAACTGAGGAGACAAAGATGTTCCATTGAGCTGCATTATTTTTATTTGTTACTATTTTTTTAGTATGAAATTTATTGTCAGATTGGTTTCCATACAACACCCAGTGCTCAGCCAACAGGTGCCCTCCTCAATGCCCATCACCCACCCTCCTCTCCCTCCCACCCCCCATCAACACTCAGTTTATTCTCAGTTTTTAAGAGTCTCTTATGGTTTGGCTCCCTCCCTCTCTTTTTTTTTTTTTCTTCCCCTCCCCCATGGGTTTCTGTTAAGTTTCTCAGGATCCACATAGGAGTGAAAACATATGGTATTTGTCTTTCTCCGTATGACTTATTTCACTTAGCATCACATTCTCCAGTTCCATCTACATTGCTACAAAAGGCCATATTTCATTCTTTCTCATTGCCAAGTAGTATTCCATTGTGTATATAAACCACAATTTCTTTATCCACTCATCAGTTGATGGACATTTAGGCTCTTTCCATAATTTGGCTATTGTTGAAAGTGCTGCTACAAACATTGGGGTAAGTGCCCCTATGCATCAGCACTCCTGTATCCCTTGGGTATATTCCTAGCAGTGCTATTGCTGGGTCATAGGGTGGATCTCTTTTTAATTTTTTGAGGAACCTCCACCCTGTTTTTCAGAGGGCTGCACCAGTTTGCATTCCCACCAACAGTGCAAGAGGGTTCCCGTTTCTCCACCTCCTCTCCAGCATCTAGAGTCTCCTGATTTGTTCATTTTGGCCACTCTGACTGGCGTGAGGTGATACCTGAGTGTGGTTTTGATTTGTATTTCCCTGATGAGGAGCGACGTTGAGCATCTTTTCATGTGCCTGTTGGCCATCTGGATGTCTTCTTTAAAAAGAAAAAAAAAAGAAGCTGCATTATTTTTATACCTCTCTTAGGCCATTGATTGGTAGCATGACATAAGCAAGGAAAGGGGACAGGGATGGGCATTGGTCAAGCCTCTATCTCATGCCAGGCATGTGTAACATTGCATCGCACCCTCATCACAACCTAAGAAGTGATTACATTGTCCCCATTTTATAGATAAAGAAGCAGACTGCCGAGGAGTGAAGCAACTCAGCTCAGCTCACCTGATTCATGTGTGCAAGGTGTGGGATTTGAATCAAGATCTTTCTTGGTCCTGTTTTTGTATGTGGTTACACCACCATTCCTCTAGGAGATGAGGTATCAGAATGGAAGGGAACTTCCAAGGGAGAAAGCAGACTTCCTTCCAGCCCTCCCAGAAAAGATTGCAGATGCCTTCTCAGGACAGAGGGAGAGTGGGCGGAGAATCGCTGCGTTGGAAACCTGTCCTGACAGTGATGATTAGAACACAATCTTTGATATCCAAGGAAGTGCTCACTAACATACGTTAATTAAAATCTAGAAGCCTCAGTTTCCCCAACTATAAAGTGGAGATCGTAATAGTACCTACGGGTAGATTTTTCAAAGGGATTATAGAAAGTAATGTGTTCTAGAAAATAATGTGCCTAGCACTATGCCTGGCTCACAGTAAGTATTCAAATCTTGATTATCAGTATTTTTGTTGCATACAGAAGCTTCCACTGCCAAAGTTACTTCATCAGGATGCACCGTAGTCTTGACGTTGAAAAGGTGGCAAAGGTTGATCTTGTTGAGCTCTGCCCTGGGTAGGGCCCGGGGTCCAGTGGCCATGTAGATTAGATTCAAAAGTTTTTCTCCCAGCTAACCTGTTATAACATTATCAGTAAGACTTTAGAAGTTAGAGACTTGCCATATTTTCAAGAGCTACACCTTAATTTCTTCAACATGTATTTTTAAATTTTTTTTATTACATTTCTTTATTTTTGAGAGACAGCACGTGAGTGGGGGAGGGGCAGAGAGAGAGGGAGGCACAGAATCCAAAGCAGGCTCCAGGCTCTGAGCCATCAGGACAGAGCCCGATGCGGGGCTCAAACCCACGAACTGTGAGATCATGACCTGAGCTGAAGTTTGATGCTTTACTAACTGAGTCACCCAGGCATCCCTAATCTTTATTTATTTTTGAGAGAAAGAGAGAGAGAGAGAGAGAGAGAGAGAGAGAGAGAGACAGAGCATGAGCAGGGGAGGGGCAGAGAGAGAGGGAGACACAGAATCCAAAGCAGGCTCCAGGCTCTGAGCCATCAGCACAGAGCCCGATGCGGGGCTCGAACTCACGAACCGTGAGATCATGACCTGAGCCAAAGTCGGACACTCAACCGACTGAGCCACCCAGGTGCCCCGTCTTCAACATGTATTTTAAAAATAATTTCCCCTTACTTTAAATGTAGTATTTGTTGAATTTTTAAGTTTCAGCTGACCCTTGAACGATGTGGGGGTGAGGGGTACTGAAACCCCATGCAAAAATCCGCATGCAACTTCTGATTCCCTAAAAACTTAACTGCTAATAGCCTACTGTCGACCAGAAGCCTCATCAATGATATAAAGCAGTCAATTAACACATACTTTGTGTGTTACATGTATTATCTACTGTATTCTTAACAATAAAGTATGCTAGAGAAGGGAAAGTGTGATTAAGAAAATCCTAAGAAAGAGAAACTGCACTTATAGTCCTGCACTGTATTTACTGGAAAAAAACTGTGTGTAAGTGGTCCCGCAAAGTTCAAAGCCATGTTGGGTCAGCCGTAGTTGGCAAAATATACTTTGCGCCAGTATTCATCACTCTCTACATTTTCTTAGATTCAGTCCACACCTCATTTATATCATCTGCTGGACACTATAAGAATTTGAATTTATTATTCCTGACTCTCAGCCTTATCTTTTGGGGAAAAGAGAGAGAGAGAGAGAGAGAAATCAAGCTACTTCATCAGGAATAAGAGACATTCCAGCAAGTTCAAGTATATGGAGATAGAAAAAAAAGTTATTTTATACCTTTCCATCCCTGATTTTCTCCTCTCTCATTTATACTAGAAGAGTATAGAGAAGAGCCACAGTATAAATCCTGCTCCTGGCACTCATAAATTTAAAAGTAAGCAATTATATTTCACTTTACAAAATCTTTACCAAAATAAATTGTGATGGACTGAATAGGCAACATATTTATAAAGGCATAGAGAAAAGACCAGAAAATTGCCACACACCACACTCTGGTGTTAACTTAGGTCATCCCTAAAAATATGTTACTGGGTATGGAGAAGAAAGTTTCTGCTTGGTGTAGTTCTATATTATCTGAGTTTGTTTCAAAGAACATCAATTTCTTAAGAGTTTGGAAACATTGTAAAAGACTTCCTGTTAATGAGGGCAGAGGAGAAATATCTAGCTCCTGTGTAATCTCTAAAATTAACCAAGAACAACAAAATGCAGAATGGGGAAAAAGAATCTCCACTTCTAGGAAACTTCAACTCAGGAGAGGGTCCACAGGTACTTGAAGGAAGAGGAAAAGTAAGGAGGATCTTCTGCAGACCTGGTGGAGAAAAAAGAGAATCCAGGGTTTTCCAGAGTAGGACACACACACACACACACACACACACACACACACACACAGAGTAATATTTGCTATGTAATGAAAATGTTGGAAAGAGAAGCAAAAAATAAATTCAAAAATATTCGCCAAACTACCATCTTTAAACAATGGTACCATTTTTATGTTGCTTTTATATTTTACATGTTTTTGTTTGCTTTTCTCATTTTGGGTTTTTTTTTTTAAATCTTTATTTATTTTGAGAGAGAGTGAGCACTAACAGGAGAGGGGCAGAAAGTGAGGGAGAGAGATGATTCCAAGCAGGCTCCGCGCTGTCAGCACAGAGCCCAACGCAGGGCTCAGTCTCACAAATGGGGAGATGGTGACCTGAGCCAAAATCAAGAGTTGAACACTTAATCGGTTGAGCCACCCAGGTGCCCACATGTGCCCAGGTAAATTATTTACCATTGCACTTTTTTTTGCACTTTGTGTGAATTGTCTGTCTTTATCTTTTTCTTATTGAATTGTCACACCTGCTTATATATTGAACATATTAACCGTTAACATATTTAAACATGTAATTTTGTTAATATATTTAAACATGCTTGTCCTTTCCTCATAGTCATAATTTTTGATATTTTGGTATGCAGACTTTTTTTGCATTTATGTAATAAACATTATTGGTTTCTTTCATGATTATTGCCTTAGGATTCACGCTTCACAATCCAATATTACATAAATATCTACCTCCATATTCTTGGAGAACATTGTTTCCTTTGTTTACACTTATAAATGTCACCTAAATGTCATTTAGATTTCATCTAAAATGTATTCTTTCGGTCACTTGAATCAGGGACTCCTATTCCTTCACTCTCCCCAAAGGAATAGCCAATTGTCACAACACCAAAACTATTGAATAATATAGCACATTTTCTTATTTAAGTGTTACTTTGATCAAACACTAAATTTCCTATATTTACTTGGGAATGTTTCTAGGAGTTTTTTTTTTTGTTTGTTTGTTTCAATAACCCTGTATCAGCATCCAGTGGTATTTTAACTTTATCATGTATTCTAATTGGGGGCAGGAGAAAATCTCCTTTATGACTCTTCTTTTCTAACATTCTCGGTTATTCTTACACATCTATTTCTCCTCATAAATTTTTGGGTTCTTTAATGAAGTAAAGAAGAGGGGGGATTTCATTGACATTCGTTTATAGTCTAACGTGGGGGGAGAATTTGCAATTATTAGTATAATTAAGTCATCTTTCTATATTTATTGGGGGGTGGGAAGCCATTTTTTTCCTTCCAGATCCCGTATGTTGAATGTCTTCTTTAAATGCAGAGAAAGAAGTAGCTTTCTGGCGAATACTTTTTATTTATTTACTTACTTATTGATTTACATATTTGGTGAATACTTTTTAATCGCAGAACGACCGTGAATGTAAAATAGCACCAGTTCTGGATTCTTCCTTTCTTTTTGTTTTTCAAGCTTTCATGTAGCCAAGTCATGCAGAAGAACTGACAGATACCCACTAGAAAGATTAGGGAAAGAAAATGAAGTTTCATTTCGGGAAGAAAAACTTTAACTACTAAAAAGACGTGGAAAGAGATGCGATTGTAGCCCACCGCTGCCTGGACAATACTTTGTTCTTAGGATGTGGCCGTCTGGTCCTCTTTCGTCCTTCTTGCCAGGCTCCGAAGAGCAAATGTTTGGTAGTGAGGAGTCTTTTTTTCTTTTGACTTGAAAAGACGTACATCAATGATTTTACCATTGCTTTGAAAACTAATCTTCTAAGGCTAGAGGAGAACTCGTTCAAAAAAAAAAAATTAAATTGCATTAATTAAATTATATATATATAAATTAATGTAAATTAATATATATAAATATATATAATAAAAAATTAAATTAAATTTTTTTTCTTTTTTAGCTTTTATTATTTCTGCGGTTACTTAAGAATGGTGAGAAAGTTTTACAGTCTTGCGGAAAAGAGACGTAGCGTTTCTTCCACAAACTATGGAAAGTAGTTAATCTATTTAAGTTGTTACATGATCCTTTCATAATTGTCTGGATGTGCGTGGAGAGGAGTGGGTAAGGCACCTTGGGTTGGCAAACGGAGGAGAAAACCTTTCAAGACATAGATAAAGATGTGGCACATGGAATATTGTCATAGCCTATGGCCCAAATCTATTATTAAAAATCACAAATAGCCTCAAGTAATACTTGATTGGAAATACAAATACTGAGGTTACAACCTTCAGATTTAAAGTCCCTTTTTCATAGTTATTTTAGAGTAGATCAGTTTAAGGTGCCGAATCCCTCAACCAGGGAGTTAGTCTCTGATTTAGCGTTAAATCAAAGGCTTAAAGTTCTTGAAATGAATTTTATTTGTCTTGCATAAGGAAACTAAGAAACGTACAGAAAGTGGCAGTCTTGATCCTACCACAATAATGAAATTCCAGTACATTTTTTACACATGAACAGCACGAGGACCCAACAACCAAGATGGCCCCTTGGCTTTCCTCTGAAATTCCCAGTCTTACAAGGGCTCTTCCTGCTCATGCTGTTTCTCTGGTTGAGGGCGGAGGCCTGAATATGTGAAATCGCCAAGTGATTTCTTTTTTCCAGTCTAAAGCTGATATCTACACAGTATTGATACAATCATCTTTTGTTTCCTTCAAAAATGGCTCCTGGAAAAGCAATGGAGGGATGATATTTAAAACATTTTGGCAGCCATAGTGACGCATTTGCAGCCCAGGTAACAAACTGTGCAGATGTTAGCCTGTTGGATTTGGGGGAAATGTAACCATATCGGAAATAAACAATTTCTGCATGCATTCTGTGTCCTATATATATATATATATATATATATATATATATATATGAATACATGAGACAAAAGGAACCCTTTGTAATTTTTCTCCGGTGTTTATACGTATCACTGGTCCCGAACGTGGCTTAGCTATGCCAATGGCAAACACCATCACTGAATTTGTTTTAGACATTCTCTGTTTATAGAAATACAGCATTCGTTTGTTGTACCTGGTGACTATTAACTGCTCTAATTGTGCTGTAGACCCGTTCGCAAGTTTGTTGAAGTTACACATTATAATTTTAAAGGAGTTAATTGAATACTAATCCAATGCACAGCACAAAAAATTATTTGAACCATGCCAAGGAAAGCCGAAAATCCCACAAGCTGCCTTGGTCCTCGTAAATCCCTACCCCTGTGAAACTTGAGAAAATGAATATTCAATATTTTGCCCATTTGAGTCTCTTGACATTCTATTGATTCACTTTATTTTCCCAACAATTTTCTGACAGGTTTCCCAATGTGGATTCTGTAAACTCTTTGATATTCATCTTGTGATTGCCTTTGAAAATGAGCGCCAACTTTGGGCTGGGGCTCAGAACTCAGGAGCCCCAAGCCCTTCACACCCTGGGAGCCAGCATATGGTAGAATTGTGCTGAATTACCATGTGATCTTCAGATCCGGGACAAAGTCAAACATCAGGAGGGGAGGGAGGTTTGACAGCGTGTGAAACCTAAGTTATCTTTGTGAACCAGTTACGGCTCCCGGGGATCTTGGGGGTGAAGAGAAGTGGGGAGTGGCTGGACCTTAAAATTGTGTTGGTAGGGGAAAAGCAGGGGGAAACAAATCCCTTAGAGGTGAAAAAGAACAAAGAAAACAAATAGGCAAGGCAGGCAAGAAGCACCCATCCCAACAACTTTTCTCATTGGAATAGCCCAGGGGCTGTGGTGGGAATGGCAGTGACTCATAGAGAAAGGGGGTGTAGGAACAGGTGAGTCTCTCCCCAGGGCGGGATTGAAGAGGCAGTTGATGTCACCATTCTAGAGAGTGCCATTAGACACAGGTAGAGACACAGGCTCCTTTTTCCCATTCTAATGTTATCCTTTATTAGAAGAGGGATCTCACCCTTGTTAAAACTAAATTTTGACCTGCATCTGTCAGAGGAAGGAATTAACACGCAGATCCTTACGGACCTCCTCCTGGTCGGCTGTGTTACTTTCTCCATCACACTCAGTGTGAGCACCCTGTAGTAGCTTAAATTCCATGATTCACTCATTTTGGTATCCCTTAGTGCCCAGCTCCACACAATGCACGGAGTGCATTCTCAATGATGTTTGTAGAGTTGAGTGAATGAACATGTACATGGTCTATAATATAGAACACGTGAGTTTTGCCTACCACCCAAGCAGACGCCCTCCTCTTCAGATTAGGAGCAGCTACGTTATCTGCCTACCTCTGTATAATTGACCTTAGAGACCAGTTTGAATATGTGCACGTGTGTGCATGTGCGTGCGTGTCTATGTGTGTGTATGTGTATATATGCATGTGTATATATGAATATATATATGTATATATGTTTCAAACACTCTTTGACATTGTTCTTAAACTCAAGATGTTTAAAAAATTTTTTTTAACATTTATTTATTTTTGAGAGACAGAGAGTGACAGCATGAGCAGGGGAGGGGCAGCGAGAGAGGGAGACACGGAATCCAAAGCAGGCTCCATCCAGGCTCCAGGCTGTCGCACAGAGCCCAACGCGGGGCTCGAACTCACAAACCGCGAGATCATGACCTGAGCCAAAGTCGGATGCTTAACCGACTGAGCCACCCAGGCCCCCCCAAACTCAAGATGTTTTTAAATGACGTCTTTGGATTTTTACCTTGAAGGTGGAGATGCTTCTCTCCTAATGCTTTTGGCAGCCGAGACCTTGACTTCTCCCCACTGAGGTTCCCGGTTAAATTAACTAGCCTGTTCAATCAAAAAAAAAAATTATTAAGTTGGCTGTTTTGACTGTTTGAGTGTTGACTTGGGCAAACTGGCTGGGCGTTTAAACAAAACTCCAATGGCTTTTCTCTCTGCTGATTGTACCTAAAGCAGCACACTACAGGTTCAGAGTCTGGGGCGGTGATGTTCGCGCGGGTTTAGTTTTCTTTACTTTTCTTGGAAAAAACTTAAGTCGCCAAAGGTGACAGAATTTTGAGGTTCATGCAAAATATTTTTGATTTATTTTCACGAGGTGGGGGTGGCGTTTCACGAAATAAAAATGAAAAATTCAGTGGCAGTTACTGCTTTCGGCTTTGTGCAACAGCTTTCAGTTTACGCATACTCCTTCTTGGACACAGTCAGCCCTCACTTAATATTTGTGAGTTAGTACCTCCCCTCTCATCCCCTCCCTTAAGACCAATAGTAAGTTTCAAGATGGACCATGGCCTCTTTTTTTTTTTTAATTTTTTTTTTCAACGTTTATTTATTTTTGGGACAGAGAGAGACAGAGCATGAACGGGGGAGGGGCAGAGAGAGAGGGAGACACAGAATCGGAAACAGGCTCCAGGCTCTGAGCCATCAGCCCAGAGCCTGACGCGGGGCTCGAACTCACGGACCTCGAGATCGTGACCTGGCTGAAGTCTGACGCTTAACCGACTGCGCCACCCAGGCGCCCCTGGACCATGGCCTCTTAATTCACCAGCAACTCCTTGCACAGAATCGCTTGGTCAGTCAGGTATTGTTATCTGACATTTATTCAGATTTCAAATTAACAGGGATCCGCATACTACGATCTGAGGGTCATATCTGGCCCATTACCTGTTCTTGTCAATAAAGTTTTATCGGGACACAGCCACGCTCGTTCATTTACATATGGCCTATGGCTGTTTCCGGGCGACAGGAGCGGAGTTCAGCAGTTGTGACAGAGACCTTACAGCCCACAAAGCCTAAAATCGTTTCTGTCTGGCCTTTTCCCGAAACAAGTTTCCCCGGCTCCTGGTTTATGAGGTGCTAGGCACTGTGCAGTCACGTCATGGGTCATCCGTTTCGGTTTTGCACAGCCGTCCGAAGTGACGCGAGCTGCGGTGAGCCCCATTTTGCAGATGAGGACACTGCGGCACCCAGAGGCCCAGGAAGGGAGTGACGGAGCAAGAAGCAGACCCCAGCTGGGTGGGACTCAAAAGGCTGTGCGTTTTGCCTCTGCCCTGCCGGCCTTCCATCCGGTGAGGGAACGGATCCTCTTGTCCTGGCCGCAGGGAGCATTCGGTCAATAGATGGAAAAGGATGCCAGGGCGTGCCTCGCCTTCTCCAACTCATCCCGAGCAGTGCCTCCAGTTCCCTGGTGGGAGAGGCATGGCTGGGAGTGATGGAAAGCACTGCGGCTGGACGGGCCGGGCGGAGAGAAGGGGCCTGTGTCCCTCCCAGGCCCGCAGCTGACAAGCCTGGCATCTGGAAGACGGTGTGCAGAATCCCCGGCCCACAGCTATCAATCTCCCGAGTGGGCGTCCGTGGAGATTAATTTTGTGTCAGAGCGTGAGCTCTCTCAGGCAACACGGGAGCCCAGCAAGGCATGTTAACTGTCACCCGATAGCTCCACAAACACAAGGGAAGGTGCTGGTGGTGGCGTCCCAGGACCCTCTCTGCCGGACCTCAGTCTCCTGCGGAGAGGTCATTTGTTCCTCCCACTCCGGATGGAAAACTTCACCTCCTTCCAAAACTGCCCCCCCCCGCCCCAGGCAACGGAGGCTCCAAGGAGGAGGTGCCCTTGGGGGGAGCTTCACCTAAAGCCAGACAGAGAGGGGGCAAGGAGGTTCACGGACAAAGAGCTGTAAGGCGAGCAGGCTTCCTTCATGTAAAATTGTTCTAAAAACCCCTCTGCTAATGACGTGGTGATTTTCACAGTAGTAAGTGGGCCGACTTGAAAAATCCGTGGGAGGTCACTAATTTTCCCTCTGCCTGTCACTGTGTTGATGGTGGTTCCGATGCACCTTAATTACAGTACCTACAGGTGGAATATTATACAGTGTTTACATTCAGCAGAATAGGTTTACTGAGGGAAATAAAACCGCCAGCTTCCTTCCGGTTGTACTCTTATCAGGCAGAAAGGGGGCTGGCGGGCCTCTGGGTTAATGCCGCGGGTTTGGAGCCGAGACCCCACCTCACGGCAGCCAACGGTACTGGGGTATCTGTGGCCTCAGCTGGAGAGCTGTGCTGAACGAAGGAGTCAAAAGAAAGTTCCAGAACTTGGATTCAGGACTTTCAGATCAGAGGGGAAAGCGTGTGTGTGTGTGTGTGTGTGCGCGCGCGTGTGTAGAGAAAGAGATCGTGCAATTATTTAAAGAACCAACTTTCCACTGCCTATCACCATAGGGAACAGGAGGAACCCAGGTAAACCTAAGGGTACCCCTTGCCCCACCACGTCTTACTGTTTTTTCATGTGTATTTATTTTTGAAAGAGAGGGAGAGCTAGCGGGGGAGGGGCAAAGAGACGGGGAGAGAGGATCCAAAGCGGGCACTGTGCTGACAGCAGAGAGCCTGACGTGGGGCTTGAACGCAACTTCAAGATGGTGACCTGAGCCAAAGTCTGATGCTTAACCGACTGAGCCCCCCCCCCCCCAGGGCGCCCCACCAGATCGTATTTTTATGCACAAGGAAGTGGAGGACAGAACCTCTGCCTGGAGGTGAAGAAGGTATACACAGCCATCTAGATGGGGGTTGGGAGGACATTGCTCTCTGTTGTTGTTGGTTGTTCCATTTTATCTTTCGCATTTTACATGAGGCTTTACTGGAAATTTGGCTAGAAGGGAAGCCAGCAGCCTCCACTGACCCAGAGGGGTTGGTGGCTGAAGTCTCCAGCCCGTCACTTTGTCTCCATCTTTCACGTTCCTCATCCACAAAATGAGCTTAATAGTAGCAGCCACCTTGGAGCACCTTAGCTCAGTCGAGGGAGCACCCGACCTCTGATTTCCGCTCAAGTCCCGATCCCAGGGTCCTGGGATCGAGCCCCATATTGGGCTCTGCACTGGATTCTCTCTCTCCCTCTCTCTGCCCCTCCTCTGCTTGCATGTTCACTCCCTCTCTCTCTCTCTCTTTCTCAAAGAAGTAAGTAAACTTCAAAAAACCAGGAGTACCTGCCTCACCCAGTTGCTGTAGGAGTTTACTGAGGCAATATGCATAGAGTGCTCATAACAGTGTCCAGTACGTAGTAGGTGATGAATTAAAGCCGTCTATTACTATCAGAAGTCATTGCAAACATGGGCTTTTTAGAGTCGATGGAACTTCGTTTCTAGTCCTGTCTCTGCTAAGGAATAGCAGTGATGTTATATGAGTTAATAAACCTCTCTCAGCCTTAGCCTTTACTCGTCCATAGCATGGGGATAAGAGTACCTTTTGATGAGGGTTGCAGGCAAAATACCCAAATTTCCTGCTCGTCACAACCATAGCAACAAATCTGGGTGTTGTCTAATCTTTCGGAAGGGGCATAGTCCTAAGGGCCTGGTCAAGTTTTCAAAGTCACTGATTTCTTCTCAAGGGGGCTTAATTCTTTAGTCATTACACAGTTAACATTATTCCCAGCAGGTCATGCCTGGGTTCTTGGCTAAACCTAGACTCGCCTAATGGAGTCCCAGGAGCACATTCTCCATCTGAAAAAAAAAGTTCGCAAAACCATGGCACGTACTTGAGAACGAAAGCCCCGGGGATGTTCCAAGATGACACCGAGCCACAGGAAAACATTTCAGTGGAAATAATCCATGTAGCATTTCCGAGCTTGGTCCCTGAGTTGGCCCCGTTCAAGAAATGGACAAAGTACTTGAGGGTTTTATGGTTTCAAAAGAATTTACCCATCCGTCTTGGGGAGTCACAGCCCTGTCACTACTCCTCCTCCGTGCAGGAGCAGACCCAACAGGCAGAGAAGGCTCAAGGCCACAGGTTGATGGCAGCTCGAGGCCCTCCAGCATCTCGGAATCTGGGTCCCCCCCTCAGCCTTGCTGCATGGCCTCTCTGCAGGAGCAATTACAAGGTTAAAAAAAAAAAAAGTCCAAAGAGGAAGGAAGGAAGAGAGGGAGGGAAAGAAAACCTCACTCTTCTGTCCCCACCCGGCCTCATCTACGCTGATGTTACATTCGTTAGAGAACTGGGAGCTCCAAGCGTGACATGAGAGTTCCCAGACAGACGAGGATTTTTGCCGTCTTCGGCCAGATCACTTCTTCACGTTGTACTTCAGGCTTTCCTCGCCAACCGTAATGCGTATGCGCGGTGCTCACGGGGCTCCATCGTTAGGCTGGGCATTTGGATCTAATTGTAAAAGGTCCGCATCCTTCAAACGGTGACTTCTCGCTTCTGTGGCCCAGTTAGAGCCCCCCTGGGGGCCGTTGCTCAGGTGGGGATTGGGCTTGGCTGGGAGGACGTGGTGTGGACACAGTCCCTGTCTCACCTAGGGCCCTCTTCGAGTCTGCAATTATATTGTTTCATTTCAGGGCTTGCAGCGAAAGCTGACCTTTCTTTGCATTACAACTAGTTTCATTAACACCTCTTCCTTGCCTTCCTCAGTGTGAGCTTTTATAATTTGGTTCGGGGAGCCAGACTGCTTGGGCAGGGGGGCGCGCACAGTCAGTCGCCAGCACTGTTCCGGGCACCGGGCACTTCCAAAAGACTTCCAGACGACTCCGGCTTCTACTTGCCAACTGGAACTTAAAAAGCAGCATCAACAGAGTCGGTGCCTCAGTGATTTTTAGAAATCTAGTGTTTTAGAACCACAGTGGATCTTAGGCATTATGATGAATTGAACCCTTAGTTCAAAAGTAAGGAAAGGGAGGCTGAGAGGTGACCCGGCGCACGGCTGGGCTGACGTCTTCACAACCCAGCCCCCAAATAAAGCCCCTCCTGTGGTGCCTTGAGGTTTTCCATGATACACGATAACTGTTTTGCCATGAAAACTAATTTAAGTGTACGATAACAATTAGAACGTTGGAAGATGATCTGTTTAGCCTTTTAATCCAGATAAACAGTATTCTGTCTACACTACTGGCTTTAGAACTATTGTTTGGTTTTTAAATTTTTAAAAATTATTTATTAATTTTGAGAGAGAGAGAGACAGAGTGTGAGTGGGGGAGGGGGAGGGAGAGAGGGAGACACAGAATCTGAAGTAGGTTCCAGGCTCTGAGCTGTCAGCACAGAGCCCCACGCGGGGCTCGAACTCACGGACCGTGCGATCATGGTCTGAGCCAAAGTGAGATACTAAACCAACTGAGCCACCCAGGCGCCCCTAGAACTATTGTTTTAAGGCCAGGGGAGAGGGATATGGTTGACTTTTGAACAATGTGGGGGTTAGGGGCACCAACCCCTTCCACGGTCGAAAATCTGTGTATAATTTTTAACCCCCCCCAAACTTAACTACTAATAGCCTACTTTTAACTGGAAACTTTACTGATGATATAGGCAGCTGATTAACACATATTTTGTAGTTACATCTATCATAGACTGTGTCCCTGAAGTAAACTAGTGAAAAGGAAATGTTATTAAGAGAATCATAAGGAAAAGAAAATACACTTACAGTCCTATACTGCGAAAAATCCTCATACAAGTGGACTTGTGCATTCCAAGTCCCTGTTGTTCAAGGGTCAACTGTTGTCACATTGCTGTTTGCTCGTAAGGGGGTGCTTTCGTGTTTGAAATCGGTGGAGCAAAGTCCTCGAAGCCATCCTGAACAACGGTCTAGAAAAAGAAAAGTGCTAGACTCTCCAGCAAGGAAGGGTTTGCTATGTAAAGATTCACTTGGGCAGGAAACTTCACAAATTATAAACTAGTGGCATTTCCAAATGAGTGGCATTTTACTTTACGGTCCTTTGAAGCATGCACCGTCACCGTGAAATGATTATATAAAGGACTGATTTTATTACACGAGCTCACTTGGTATCTATGCCCCCAGTCGGCTATCCTGGGGGAAGAAAAGGTAGTGTGGTTGATTAAGAGGACCTAAACTGAATTTCTAGACCTGATTTCTGGCTCTGGTTCTGCCTCTAACCAGCTCTGTAACCGGGCATATTACTTTGTGTCTTTTGATCTCAGTTTACTGCCTTTACGTGCACTAACGGGTCTCCAGTAGCTGGCCAGATTTGGTAAAAACAAAACCCAAAATCACAGGCATCTAGATAAATTTGAATATCAGATGAACCATGGATATTTCTCAGTAGAAGCAGGTCCCCAGAGCTATTTGGGATATTTCGTATACTGTTCTTAAACTATTCATTGTTTTTCTGAAATTCAAATTTAGCTGGGTGTTTTTGTATTTTATCTGGCAGCCCTGGTCTCTAAAATCTTCTAGATCTTAAATTTGAATTCTGTAATGAACGTATCTGACTTTTTGTTTCTAAAAGAGAGTGTGAGTGTGTCTGAGGGAGGAGGGCCGGAAGAGAGAGAGACAGAGAGACAGAGACAGAGAGAGAATTCCCCGAAAATACCAGATTTCCAGTCCACAAAAGGATAGTTCGCAGCATCTAGACGAACAATGTTTTACGAAACTCTCAATTTTGAGGGGCAGCTCCCTGGGAAAACAGCAGGCTTTCCTAATGGCCCTGAGACCTGGATGTCTTGAAGGCCCAGGTAGCTCCGTCCCCTTAGACTGTCTCATTCACAGGCAGTTTTGTGCCGGATGTTGGGTGAAGGCAGATCGGTTCTAGTCCTTTCGGTTCACAGAGGCAATCACACTTAATCCTCACTCCATGCCACCGTGCCACTATGCACGGAGAACCAGAGAAGCCACTCCGCGGGGGCCTAAACAAAACATCCTGCAGTGGAAGCCAGGAATGGTTCTGGGCCTCCTCTTTCTCCCCAGGTGGTGGAGATGGCCGTACTGGGTCTACCTTCTGTGGATATGGGGAAAAGGGTGCAGGGACACGGGTGCAGAGCAAAGTGGAGGAAGGGGAGGGAGATGCTGGCAGCCAGTGTTACGGGATGGAAATGAGAGTAAACAAAAGGCCTGGTAGCTGGAGGTGGGATGAAAAGATCGGATTTCCAACACAGCCTTAAAAAACAATGGCAGATAACGCTTTATCCTGTATTACAGTGAGGTCCCTCCCTTAAGAATAATGACCACCTCTTCGGTCCATTTAGTCTGGGTCTTTTGCAATTTATCAGAGATGAGTTTCCTGGAGTCTGCGATCCCATTCAAGGCAGTGTGGAAACATGCAGAAGTGTGTTGATTACATTTCCACAGTCCTGGCACTCTGCCCTTGAGAGGAGCCGTCCCTCCGCTGATTTCTGGAATGGATGGGCAAACAGAGCCCCAGTGTCTCCAAAAGCACTTCTGCGTCCCCCACTCACGCACCCACACATCACACACACAGCCACACAGCGTCCCTGAATTGAGAGACCTCACCTCCGTGAAGTAGGGCGCAGAGCCAGAGCCCGGGTGTGAACACGATATGGTTAGGAGACAACGTTTTATAGACAGAAAGAAAGGAGGAAACACAACTCTTTGCTTTGGATGCAAATAAACTCAGCTTCACCTTTAACGCTCAAAACCTGCGCCCCTTGGCAAGACTTCTGGAGCCCGGTTCCAAAAGTATTAATCTTCCTCCGCTTACATGTGAAATAGGTCTTTGGGAACGGTTCCTCCAGCACTGCCCTTTCTCTCCAGTACAGTATCCCTCACTCTTCCCTTTTTAGTACGGTCAGAACTCCCCAGCAGCCGGAAGCCCCAGGGGACGGAGGTCCGGGGAAACCTACCTGGGTAGATTTCAGAGCCACCCCCCAAACGTGGACGGCGGTCTGGGCGGCCGGGCCGGCCGGCAGATGGCGCTGTGCCGCACGTTATGGACCCTCGTGTGCTGGCCGCGCCGGAGCCTGGAGCCAGACTGCTCAAAAGTTTCTAGTGCCATTCCTGGACCGAAACAAATGTTTGTGGAATTAAGTAGTGATTTCCTTTAGTCTGCGCGACTCTTACTGGCTGTGTTTTCAGGCTCTAGATGTTAACATATGCCCTATATTGCTTTTTCGGGTGAAATCCGGGGTTTCCGAGCACGTTGAAAACCCATCCTAACTGCTGAGGTCACCTAGCAAAAGTCTGCATTTTCTGATAAAATAACCCATAAAACCTCCATATTAAGAGCTAGAATGGTTTGGAAGACAAAGAAATGCTGACAAATGTAAGTAACCAGAGCGCCTAAGATTTTTCTTTCTAAGTAAACGAGAGAGAGGGAGGGGGTTTCCTTTCTTTACCAGACTCAAAAATAAAGCACCAAAATGCACAAAGAAGCTCAGGGCTTGGGTACAAAAAGAGTCGCCGGCTATGGGGGGGGGGGGGGGGGGGAGGGTGGAAGGGAGAGGGTTACACGGTATCATTGATGAAGACACGGGAGTGCAGCAATCACGACAGTTTAATTGTGGGCAAAATTTAGGAGATCAGCCGGAGCCCCAAGGCTGTTGGTCTTGAAGGCACAGCCAGAGGCCTTGGGTTTTCAGGACGAAGTTAACAGCACTGGATCGGGGTGGAATGAATTGCCAGTGCGTTTGCCCCGCCATGCCAAGTGGCCCCATTAGTTAGGGCTCAGTATGTATTCAACGTTGCCATAAAATCCATCTTCTTAGAGTAAACAAGGCAAGCCTGTGTGCATCTCCAACAAGACATACGAAGCTTTGTTTGGGATAATGGATTTGACATGAGTAAAAGCAGTGGGGATTAGATGGACCCAGCACGGATAAATATGACTAATTGTCATCTCCCTGCATCAGAATAAACACGGCCAGCAGACTAGGAAGAGGCTCCTAGGCTCCTAGGTGGAAGCTAGGAAGGGATGATGGAGTAAGGGGGTGTAGGGGCGAGGGGGGAGGGGCGAGGTGCTACAATTGCTTGGCAGCTGATTGATAAAGCAGGGATGAAGTGGGACATTGAGGAGGTTTTGCCTCACATGTGGATGTGAACACAGCTGTTTTTTAGAATTCCCGAGCATTTTAGTCCTCAAACCGGACCTTGTGTTACAGCCCTGCGGAGGGCACAGTGTCCAGCTGTCTGTCGTGTGCACAGGAGCTTTGGGCTTCTCTTTCTTAATGCTGAGTAAACTTTTGAAACGGGCAGAACATCCCAGTGATCTCTTACACAAAAGAGCGGGTTTTCAAATCTTCTTTCAGACTTTTTAAAAGTTTTCGGCAAGTGGCCCAATTATTATTTTCTCTTCATATCCTTAGAGATAGTGTTTAACATTCTTTACCCATTTTCCTGTTTTATTTTGTTTGTAAATCAAGAAGTACGGCTATGTGGATTTATTTTTCTTAGATAATGAATAAATATATCTAGCACTGAAATACATCCCTTTAAAGTAAGAACTGTTCTCAGACTTTGAAACTTAATCATTCAAAACAGTAATTATATTTAAGGTGATCAAATAATATGACGAGGTAGTTTCATTTACTGACATATGGTTTTTAACATTTGATGCTGTTTTTTTCACCTGTTTTCATTTGGAAAGCTGAAGTTCAAAGACATTTTTCTAACCAAATGTCATTTATTATGTCAACGTATGCTGTTTATACCATGAATACGGTTAATGTAGTGGAATGGAACTGTAATTCTGTGACTAACAGAAACATAAGGCTTACCAAATATTACAAATACTGCAGAATCTATCCATATTATCCAGAAGCTGATTTTGGATCCGATTTAGAGCTGCGTTTCAAACAGAGCCACATTACATTTAAAATTAGTCAAGGATTACAGTTTGCTATGAAGAATGTCTCCACCTCCAATGTGAGCGAGTGTCATCAAAGTGAAAGGGAAAAAAAAAGAAAAGACAAGACAAGATGTGATTGTTTTGACACGAGTGAGGGAAGCTTAGTGTCGCTTCATTTTTAACCTCATTTCAAATTATCTTTTAACCACCCTGATATTTCTGCATGGAGATAATCACATCCCATCAGCCTTCTCCAAACCCGGCGGCTCCCTGCCCAGAGGTAATGCTTCTTGTTAAATCATATTGCTAAACAAATGGTTACAGCTCCATGCAGCAGACGGATGGAAATCAGCTTTGCTGGACGGCCTTTCTTTCTTTTTTCCTTTTTTTTTTTTTCTTTCCATCACTCAATATTATTTTCTTTCCTTGGGTAATTTTAATCTTACCCAAGGTATGTGAATGTTTTTCCCAGAAAGGCTAGACGTGAATTTAAAAGAAAAATGTGAAAGCAAATCTGCCCTATAGGTGATGAAGATAGAGACCTGTTGCAATGCTCCTGAGAAAATAAACACTTGGATTCACAGGCACATGGAATAGAAGAAAATCCTTCTCGAGGAAAGCAATGAAATGTAGGACTTCCAGGGAGGAAAAAGTGACCCTGGTTTTAAACATACACAATCAATGATTCCTAACATGGTTCAAGAACTCACATATCACTGAGGCTTAACAAACACATCAAGGAAGCCGGGCTTATTTATTTTGGTAGGCTTGCATCTGCAGATATAAAAGCCAACAGCCCCTGCTTCACATTTGAAAAACTAGCGTGTAAATGACTGGCTGCCTTATCTCTACACAATTTGCCTTAACTTCACTTCCTCTCACTTTGTCATTTAATTTGTACGGTTTCCAAATCAGAGTGACTATCATCTATTAGTCCCCCTGGTGACAGAGGGCAGGGCGTTGTTGTATCTGAGTTAATAAAGCAGAAATACAAGCCTAATTACTGGGGAGATAAACCATGCTAGCAGGGGTTACCTTCCTCAAGGTCTGCCGCTGTCTGCACCCAGACATTTTGGAATGAGACCGTGGGCACCAAGAACAGACAGAGACCAAGCAGCAGGTCGGAGTGTATTTGTTTTCATAGAGCCATACTGATAAATTTCAGCAGCCGCTCTCGTTAGGGGACAGTGTGGTAAATTACACATCTAT
Source organism: Felis catus (assembly GCF_018350175.1). Lineage (NCBI taxonomy): Eukaryota > Metazoa > Chordata > Mammalia > Carnivora > Felidae > Felis > Felis catus. The sequence goes on along the minus strand of NC_058382.1, from coordinate 29,595,334 downwards.
AGGGGGAAGCAAGTGTGTATTCATTAATCAAATGAGATAATGGGGGGCAAAGGTGCTTCATAACTGCAAGAGACAAAACAAATAGAGAGTGGCATTTTTGTTCCAAGAGCATGTATGTATATTTAAATATAGTCTGCATAAGCATGCATTAAGTAGCTCCATGGTGTGTGTGTGTGTGTGTGTGTGTGTGTGTGTGTGGGAGGGAAAGGGGGGGGAGAAGGAAAGAGGTGGGGGGGGGGAATTCTGAGAATGCCTAACAACAACAGTCACACCACAGAAAGAATCCCTCTATGGAAAACTTAACATATACACATATTATAGGTATAGTATAATGTACAGAATCATACCGCAGACAGCATGATGACTCAACAGCTCCCATAGAACAGAATCTGATTGAGAATCTGATTTATTGATTATTCAGAGACCCAAATTATGGTTTTATAGGCCTGTATCGTGCGGATGACTGTACCATATTTATGCAAATTGCATAGGCATGCTGAGAAATTTCACCGTCACGTGTACTTTTTCACGTGTGTTATGCAAGACTCGAATACTGCCAGCCTCCCCCTTGCCCTCCCTCGGAAGTAAACAAACAAAAACGCCCACCTGTATGGTTAAAATCACTAACGTTTAAGAGATGTTCATAAGAAGAGAAAAAAATAACACCGTTCCTGGCTTCTGGTTTGGATGGTTACAATTATCTGTGGAGACTGTTAGCGAAGGCTGAGAAACTGTGTTTGGAGAGTGAATCCATTAATGCAGCTTTGTCCAACAAATATTAAAATTGCAAAGTAATTTGCCCATTTGACAATGGCTAATGAACTTAAGTATGCAGAATGAACTTTAATAATTGAGGAAATTGTGCAATTACGCTGAAAGCAGCTGAAAATTACAAATAAAATTAACTCTCTAGTTTAGCAAGAATATTACTGCTTCTATTACCAGCCACTTTATATGGGTATCAAGAAAGTCTGGAAAGTTTCAAGTGACTGTACATTTATTGTGATGATTACTCATTTTTTAAGACAGAAATGAGCCCTAATAATACTTTTCCCCAATATGTTTCTGGATGACCATGTGGTTGGAATTACGCAAAAATGTCTCATTGGCAGGGTATGTTTTAATTTTGATTTTCAGGTTTATGATCCTATCTGTGTCTATTTTAAATTTAAATGGATTACACTCAGCAACAATCCTTTTACTGCCCCGGCTTGGCTGTCTCATACTATTAGGCTGTATATGTTCAGCTTCTACAAATCTGCTAATACAGAAAACCATAAAGAAGTCTCTTATGTGCGAACCAGGTTAGACTGAAGACATGAGATTAATATTTGATAATGTAGAAGGGCCCTTAATCAGATGTGCTTATTTCGTGACAGAATGTTTCTGTAATTATCATAATTGTTGTGCTAAATATGTTTGTCTTTGTATCTGGCTTTGGGCATAATCTTCTCTCTTGAAAGCCACTCTATGTGGGACTTGAGATTCCTGCACAAAACCCAATTAATATTAAGATGACAAGCCCCGATGAGCGCCAAAGAGGCAACAGCTGAACAGATCTGCTCTAACATTCTTAAGTACAGATACTTGAGTGATCAAGTACATCTGAGGGAGACACACAATTCAATAATCCCTTTCTCAAGAAAGTCAAGAGGCCTGCGAGATACGAAGGAAATCAAAGGAACACATCAGAAAGAAAATGAAGGGTCTGGTCCTGTAGCGTCTCTATTAAAATGCAAAAGTTATGGATTTTTTTCGGGGTGATGGGAACCTTTTCTGTTTTTATTGATTTCTTTTTATAGCTTGATGATTTCTCTAAGATTATCTTAAAAGCTTAAAGAAAAAAGGGGCCTCATCAAAAGGTATCTTGCATGACAGGAACATACACAGTTTTGGTTAACATGATGTGGGAAGGGGCTGGAAGTCTGGGGAGAAAGGGACCCGGCTCGTTCATCAGCCTGGAGAAGGTCTGCAGCCACGGGAAAATGGGAATTTTACGGCCACGTTTCGTGCCTGTGGCAAACCCACCCTGCCCGGCCCTGGACCAGTAAGGAGAGATGAGTAACAGGTGGGGGCTACCCGGGCATCCCCCCCAGAAGCACAGTTATCAAGGGCCGCATTGATAGATGTATTTCCATTCTCATGGTATAAAGCAGTCGCCTTCGTACCCTGACCCCCCATTGCCTATCGTCGTGGGTGACTCCTTGGATTTACGGCTAAATTCAATGTCCAGAGGTGACATCCTAACCCATTGATTTGCAATCAGAAATTGGTTTCCTGTCACTTTAAAAGTGAGGCACTAAGGGGCAGTAAAAACAAGGCTGTCGGAGCTAAATGGAGCTATAGTTCAGGCTCTGGGCCATTACATACTACCTTTCCAATGTATTTATTACATTACGAAAACCTCTGTAGTGCACTTTAAATGGCTGGTGACACCCTCTTAGGTGACTTATTGCTCTGTGAAATCGGTTCTGTAGAAACTCTTTCACATGTGCCAAAACAAAACAAAACCCAGTAGGCCTGTGTTTGTGCTTCTGAATGTTCCAGTACCACTGAGTCTCCGAGTATTAGCAGCAGCCGGTGTCCTTGCCGGGCACAGCGCGTCACCCCGAGCTCACTTTCGCTAAAAGTGAAACCGACCAGGGTGACCCTTGCTACTTGCCTGATAAATCCAGGGGAGCCTTTGAGGCCACCTGCCCGGTCAGGGGGTCTGTCCCAAGGGGAGAAGGACTGGTGGATGTGCCAATCCCAACACCCCCCACCCCCCTCACACACGACTATCCACTGCCCACACATGACACCTCAACAGGTCTTTTCAGATTGTTGCCTTTACAGTAAACAATAGGGGCCAGGGATGATTCTAATCAAAACTACCTAATGTGGGGTAGAAATATGTCTCCCCGATTTCGGCTTCCATTTTCAACGATGCACGTGCTCGCGAATTACCGTGAGAGATTCCCCCTGGAAACCAGACACAAATCCCCTACAGATTCAGCTCCTGGTTGGCCCCAGAGCCCCCATTTCCCTTCTCTGCTTGTCACAACGAGGCAGGATTGCTCGGGAGAGAGATCCTCACCTGGGACCCATCGAGGCACAGCGCACCATTGCATCAAAATAGACTCTTGGCCACACAAGCATGGGCAATCCCACTCACAGAGCGAATTGCCCCACATTGTGAGATATTTGAAACAGAATGTGTCCCTGTTGCCTTCTGAGATTCCTGCTAATTAATATTCCAAAGACTCAAAGAGGAAAAATGGATACCGAAATCATACATATGTATATGCCTTTTAAGCGTTATTATCAAGGCAAAATAACCCCTTACTTGGTTAAAACCCAACTTGAGTCAACATACAAAAGGTGACTGCGCTGTAATGCTAGACATATCTGCATTATGTAGGCATGTTACTGCGCCACCAGAATCTCTCAATAGTAATTATTATGCCAAGCACCCTGTTGGCACAATTACACTAAAGCTCTAATTAGTAGCAGTAAGATTAGAACCCCTACATGTTAAATCTGTAGAAGCAACGCTGAGTGAAGGATTTAAAACAGTTTCAAAACATTGTATTGTCTTTATTACAGTCTTTATACTTCAGTAAAGAAGGGTTTTCTATAAAATGCACTTAAAATAATCTGGTCCTGTCACTAAAAATAGGAAAGATAAGGTAATTGCAGTCAAACCTAGCGAGTCGACTTGCTACCTAGGTGCATTAAATCGAAAATGACAAATCTAGTGAACTCCAGTGGGAGATACATACTTCCTCCCTGCTGGACGCACTGGTATTTTTCCAACCATCAGCCAGGGGAACACGCAGGGGCCATACTTGTCATGGGCCTGCCTTTCACCCCACCCCCTACCCCCGCCCCCGCGCCGTTTTTTTCATTACCTCCGAGAAGCCGGGAGGCAGGCGAGGAGTGGCATCAGGGGCCGATCTTCCTCACCAATCTGATTGCAGCATCCGGAGATTTACCTGTCTCCTTAGAGACGGCGACATCCACTTTGAACACAGCACAGGACTCACAGCGCCAGGCGCCTTAGCTACCTGCTGGGTGCAAAGCCGGGCGTCTGGGTCCCGGAGCTGAGGCCGCCAGGGGAAGGAGAGCGCCGGGGCTCTGGGGCTACCCCCAGCACAGAGGTCGCGGTCAAGCCCAGAGCCGGCTGGGGGTCTATGGCACACACCTGAGTTGTTTGGGGAAGGCAGGATGGCCACGGGGGGTTACAGTCGCAGCTCAAGAGAGAAAGAATGTAGGCATGGATTGCTAAATGCCAGGTGTAGACATTTCACCTGCGTATCTTTTGATTGGCTTTCCCCATGAAACTGACTTGTCATGACCGTGTAACATGTTTTAAGGGAGAGAACCTTAGAGGCTCAGCGCGACGGGGGGGGGGGGGGGGGGGGGGGACAAAGCTATTTCTTCTGCCTCGTAGTTTCCCACTCCCTGCCCATCCTCACCCCCCAGCCCCCTCCAGCACCTTCCAGAAACAGTTCTGATCCTCAGCAAACACCGAAGGGTTGAGGAATGCCAGACCAAGCCAGGGGGAGTCCAGTCTTCCCTGTGCCCTGCCTCCCTCCCATCCACTGGCTCATCTGCCCACCCAACCCCAGTTATCAGCAAACATGCCTGGTCCCGGCAGCCTGGCCGGGCCCCGGGTGGCAGGCCACATGGGAGTTCCAAGCACATGAAGGTACTGTGAAGGCCACAGGATTTTGCTGGTAAATTGATGCTCTGTTAGATAAGACATACACCTGTGGGCAGAAGTTCCTACTCTGAGGATGTGACCTAAAAAAAAAAAAAACGCAGTTATTCTGGGGTAATCTGTCCATGAACACACAGACAGACACGGGCTAAACATTCGAGAAACGCACTTGGGCTTTTCCACTGAGGCAGATGCATTATTTATTTCACTTCAGAAACGCTAAACCAAACAACTTTGGCGACCTAGGATGAGAGTAAGAGACAGAAATCCCCAAACGTTACCGTAGTTGCGTATTCGTGTCACTAAACGGCCGTTCTTTCCCTCCACCAACAAATTTGCCATAATTACAGTGATCCTTAGTGAGTGTATATTTGTATAGTGTACGTACAGAGACTTTAGAAATGCGTAGCCGAGCAGCTATAAAGCTGTCTGCAAGAATGTACAGTGATAACAGGGCAGAGGTCAGAGGATGGCCTCTGAATCTTAATAATTGTATTATTCGGCCATATGTTCTATCTAGAAGTGCTATTTACTGTAAAATAGAAGACCAGGGAGAGCATGGGACTTACTAGCTCCTATATTTTATGTTGGCTTCTCTTTCAGAGCCCCAGACTGAAGGAAGGAAGGAAGGCAAAACATCCTTCTGCCTTATAGGTTATCCACTTGCTGTCATAATTCCAGTATTTATATGCATGTATGTTTTATCTACAAAAGATAGCCACATGAGAGCTGATCTTTCTGCAACGGTTACAGAACTATTAAATGTATATTAGCACGGTCATTTTTATTTAATGGAAACAAATAACAGTTAATCTTATTGGAAGGGTTAAGTGGGTTTACTTGGTAAAGGGCAAATCCCTTTGGATGCTTTCTTTTTTAAAGAAAAGCTGTAGTTGCTGACAGATGGTCTTTGTCTGAGTGTAGCTGAGGACAGATACAGTTTCTTTTTACACATTTATGAAAGTTGTAGATATAGATGCTTGGTAATATGCAGGGGCCTCGGACAAAGAGCAAGCTTGGTGGACAGAGAGGATTAGATTTCAGATCAGTGACAGATGGCTGGCTTAGCAGAGTCAGATAAAATTAAAAGGGGGGTCGGGGGTGGATAAAAAGAAGCCACTTTCCATGTAAAAGTTACATCTCTTAAGACAATGGCAGCAGCAACATTCAGCTCTCTTCACAACCTGGTGTCAAATTCCTAGCTTGAAATTCCTACTTGAAATACACATGATATTTTTGCCTTTGCCAGAGAGGTGGGATTATTCTCCTCTGGTCAGGTTTATCAAAGGGCGACCCAGAAACAAAGTAATTAACAATTTGCCTTTCAACCTGGCCAGCAGAAAGTACTTTCATTTGCAAAAACGGCTCGGCTCCGGATATTTGCATGTGGGTCCTTACTCTATGGGGGCTTCTCCTCAGCTGGAGAGGATTTTTATAAGCCTATCGGTAAAATCCACTTTTTTTACTTACTGCATATATGCCATTTAAGCCTCTCACATCACTATAACCTTCGTCAAATAACCATACAACATATTTAGTGTTAATTTGTCCCACGGAAATTATTCATCGGTGTCTTGAGTAGGTCCGATAGTATTTATGGGTTATGCCATTCCATGTTTTCTGGCAATGCAGTTTGCTAGATTTCATAGATTTACTGTGTCTGCTTTTTTATGACTGACATAGCAATAACCAGATTGCAAAGATATTTATGTTGTTTGTGGCTTAGCAAGATAATTAAAGGATATAAATTAATCAAGTGCAATTAATTAGAAACTTTATGTTCACAGCAGTCCTTCTTTGCATGTATAATTTATATTTATTGATTTCCTGGCGTTCATTAGCCTATGGGATAACAGCAAAAATGCATTAGAGAAGAAAATGTACAATTAGCGCGAGAGTGAACCTTGGCATAATGGATAGATCAGCACATGTTTGGGGCAAATATAAAGCTTTGTTAACTGTCATAAGCAGTTACAATTGATGAGTGGTATTTCACTACATATCTTTCAACTGATTAACGGCGTTTTTAAAGAGTCGCCTTAATGGGAAGCTGATAGGTTGGCTAAATTTACATTTTAATCAGAGTATTTATGATGGAGGCAGCCCCAGAAACTCATTGGCAGAGGGTGAGGTGACATTCCCTGAGGGATTGGGGCCGGGAGTCTGCTTTGGAACATGTCCACTCACCTATTACTTCTCCTGTTGTTTATCCAAAAGCGTCTGTATGGGGAAGGGGCGAGGGCTCTAGTGGCCTCCTCACCACTGGCCACACTCACCACACTCCGATTAACCTCCAGGAGAAAGGGCCAGATGCTTGCGATGCCCAGAGAATGGCACCCCGGTCACACTCGCATGACCTTCTGTCACTGGATGTCAAATGCCAGTGCGATGGGCAGCAACAGCAGCTCCCGGCTTCCTCACCAAGGATTCCACGCATGTTGGCCTGAGGAAAGGAAGGCAACACTCTCCTGGAGCCTGCTTCTCCTATTTCCTGACTGGCTTGACAGCCAACCCAACAAACTCCAAAGAGACCACAGGAGAGACCACAGAAGAGACCTCGAGAAGAGACCACAGGAGAGAACGCAGGGAAGACCACAGGACAGAACACAGGAGAGACCGCAGGAGAGAACACAGGAGAGACCACAGGAGAGAATGCAGGAGAGACCATAGGAGAGAACACAGAAGAGACCACAGAAGGGATCACAGGAGAGACCACAAGAGAGACCACAGGAGAGAACACAGGAGAGACCACAGAAGAGAACACAGGACAGACCACAGGAGAGACCACAGAAAGGACCACAGGAGAGACCACAAGAGAGACCACAGAAGAGACCACAAGAGAGACCACAGGAGAGACCACAAGAGAGACCACAGGAGAGACCACAGGAGAGACCACAGAAGGGACCACAGGAGAGACCACAGGAGAGACCACAGGAGAGACCACAGGAGAGAACAGAAGAGACCACAGGAGAGACCACAGGAGAGACCACAAGAGAGACCACAGGAGAGACCACAGGAGAGACCACAAGAGAGACCACAGGAGAGACCACAAGAGACACCACAGGAGAGAACAGAAGAGACCACAGGAGAGACCACAGGAGAGACCACAGCAGAGACCACAGAAGAGAACACAGCAGAGACCACAGAAGAGACCACAGAAGAGACCACAGGAGGGACCACAGGAGAGACCACCGCCTCAGATCCAGAGAAGCATCCACTCACATTCACTGCTCAACAGCTCCCATTTTAAACCTAGAAGCAGGGCCTGCACCTGAATTGTAAGCCATTAAAACTCTGATTCTATCAAGCAAGAACAGGAGTTAGGATGTGGCACAGTCAGAGAAATCTTTTCGCAGGGAAGCGGAAAAGTAAATACTCATGTAGCAATACCTGTCTTCTCCAAAGGGAGGAGATAGGAGGATCCCTTCTCTGGAATTCCCTTTGGAAGACTGAACTGGAAGCGTCCATCGTCCTCCTGACCAATTACACGTTCAGAAGTTAGGAAGGGACAAAAACTGTCTCCTAAGTTAATACTCTGTTTCTATATCATGGAGCCTCCTGGGGTGGGTTGGAGTTTTCTTTCTTTCTTTCTTTCTTTCTTTCTTTCTTTCTTTCTTTCTTTCTTTCTTTCTTTCTTTCTTTTTTTTTTTCATTAGAACAGGCTCTCTAAGATGGTGTCATGGGTAGCCCACAACAAAACACCTCGGAGCTGGACAATTAGTAAGGCCACAGGGTGGGATTCATGTCTGGCTGGTGAAGTGGCCCTTAATGGGCATCTCTGCAGGAAGGGACCTATTTCTTGTTGTTCCCACATGGAGATGGGACAATAGGGCTGGACGGCCATGTTACATGTTTAGTGGGCATTCCCGACATGGTCTTTATACTAAGGAAGGTCAGGAAGCCCTCTGGAAAGAGAACCAAAAGCGCATTCCCCAAGGGGGCTCATTCCTGATTCAGAGACAAACCAGGGAGGTCTTCAGCTCAGAAAAGGACTCGAACAGAGCAAGACTGGGGGTCTGGTCTTTCTCAAGCAAGGACAAAAGCCATCACCTTGAATCTTGCTAAACGCCTTTCCCTCTATTTCTTTTTTCTGTTCCAGTATAGCTCAAGGGTTTGACACCAACCCCCCCCCCCCCCCCGCCATCCCCGTTTCCTGGTGGAACCTAGTAAGTGTTGATTGAATATTGACCGAATCTTTCATGGATCTGCTTGCCCTGAGGCATATCGAGTTGAGTCATGTACACCGAAGCTAGGCTACAAATAAGAAATTATTTTTCATTTATCTCAGTGAGAGGAAGCCACCATTGAGCAAATATGAGATTAATATAAATGAAGGAGGATACAGTTTCTGCTTTATGTGGTGATAAGCCCCTTTTTTCCTTTTCATACTAATTATTATTATCATTATTAGTATTATTTTACCCCTCAATTGCCTTAGGATGTTATCCAAGAGGAAGAGCTTTATGGGCTGGTGAGAGTGCCACAGTATTATTTATTTCATGTAATAAAATGTATGTAATGATCATGATTAATGTTTGTTTATTGTGGGATCATTGTGTTTTCCTTCTAGTCTCAGTGTGATACTGGTTTAATTAAACTTGGGAGAAGGTGGGAGTGGGATTGGGTGACAAAGTCTCCGGAACTTTGTACAACAATGGATTCCGCACTTGGCGACACTCACATGTCGAGTAGAATGAAGACGTCCCTGTAAATGACTGACTGTGCTTGTTCTTTTCAAGGACAGACCATTCGCCACCCTTTATTGTGTAATTTACGGATAAATTTGTTGTGCCTCAGACCAAATGCTTTTATGTACAGAAATTGCAATGATGGTAGAAATTATGGTAATTGAAGAGTGCTCTATTTTAGGTTTTTCTCTGATCACATGAAATGATCATCAGCATCTTTCCCTGCCATAATTGTGCCCCAGATTCCAAATTATTTTTTATTAGTTGGTTATCCAGTTTAACTGTTCGGGGAACGGAAAGACTGAGAGGGAATAGCAAATTTCTTCTCTGCTGGTGGTTGATGGTCTCCCCTAAGGAAAAATTAGATAGGTCCAGTGGGGCTTTTTTTTGTTGTTTTTGTTTTTGTTTGTTTTTGCATTTCTTTTTTTTTTTTAACATTTATTTATTTTTGAGACAGAGAGAGACAGACCGTGAACGGGGGAGGGGCAGAGAGAGAGGGAGACACAGAATCTGAAACGGGCTCCAGGCTCTGAGCCGTCAGCACAGAGCCCGACGCGGGTTTGAACTCACGAGCCATGAGATCATGACTTGAGCTGAAGTCGGACGCTTAACCGACTGAGCCACCCAGGCGCCCCTTTAAAAATTTTTTTTTGCATTTCTTTTAAAAAAAATTTAATGTTTATTTTTGAGAGAGAGAGAATGAGGGGGAGGGCGCAGAGAGAGAGGGAGACACAGAATCGGAAGCAGCGTCTAGACTCTGAGCTGACAGCACAGAGCCCAACACGGGGCTTGAACCCACTAACCATGTGATCATGACCTGAGCGGAAGTCAGATGCTTAACTTACTGAGCCACCCAGGCATCCCTAGATTTTTTTTTTCTTTTTAACACATTTCATGTAGTCAGATTAGAATAGCGTTACCCGAGTGAAGAAAAGAAATTCAGAGAGAGGAAGGGACTTGCCCTTTAAGTGAGAAAACCAAGGTTGGAATCCTAATATATCAACCCCATCCCACTGCTTCTCTGTGGATGCCCCCATGACTGTTGTCTATAAGTATGCACCTGACAAGTGAGGGGGAAGTGTGGCCTTCTTATTTCCATTACTGGGTCTCTCAGACCCCCTCCCCCCCAGCATCTTCAGCTCCCCTTCTTCCCCCTCTCCTTGAAGGAAGTTTCCGCCTGTCGTTCAAAATTTAGCAGCAATCACACACCTGTGTGCTTTCCCAGCTACTCCCAGGTCAGCCCTTGCCTTTTCTGCCATTGTATGTTGGTGACACGGGCCTCTAGGGCAGCATCTATCAACGTCTGCTCTGTGCATCAGGTATTTATCTCATGGCTCCCTCCTTTCCTAGAGAGTGAACTCTCCCAAGTTACGGGCCTGTCGTAGATGAATTGCACTAATTAACTGATTTCCCCCTCTTGAATCCGTGTCCTGGTAATGCACGCTTCAAATCTAGACATGGAGTGTATTCCCCTGCCCCTTGAATCCGGGAAGTCCTTGTCACCTTGCTTTAGCAAGACAAAACGCAAGAGAAGCAACCTTGCTCTCAGAGGTCTTGCATGATTCTGTTCACACTCGTGGCCACCCTGCCACTGACTCCAGGTGAACAAGCCCGGTTTGCCTGTGGAAGGATGGAATACCTCCCGGGGGAGGACGCCCTTAAAGCCGTCCTCACTCGTCTACGGAGTCACGGCAGCCGCACGAGGATTTCCAACCGCAGTCTGTTGAGCCTGACCTATACCAGAAGAAGCTCCTGATCAACTCATAGATTTAGGAGCTAAGTAAATGTTTACTGTCTAAGCCACATTTGGGTGGTTTGCTATGCAGCATTAGATGACTGATGACAAACCTGTACACAGTGAACAAAGCGTGGTCTTAGTGAACACAACTGTGCCTAGCATCTACGGCTTCATATTTCTGAATCCTTACGCTATAGCCTAGCATGTTACACGGCACGGAGGAGGTGTAAACACATGGTGAATTGAGTTCAGACTCCTCCTTTAGCAGCAATTGAGGGTCCGAATGTTTGTAGGGAACCCACCACTTGCTAAAGGCAGGCAGAGTCCGTCCACATCCATAGCGTAGGGCAATTTGGAATCAGCAAAAAGGATCACTGGGTGTCTCCAGTAGAAAATAACGCATGGTGTCGAGGACAGTCATCTGAACGATCTGATTCTAGTCTTTGGTTGCCTTTGAGCTATTTTATAGTTCGATAAATTGTAGAGAACCAATGACGGTGTCAATGATTCTTGTCTATGAACAAAGCAAATTGATTCCATCCAGGGGAGAAATAACACTCCTCCTGCCTCACCACCCTCCCCACCACCCTCCCCACCGTGGAGAAGCCACTTGTGCATCTATTTGCAAGTTCATTTCAACATTCTGCATCTGTATATATATGACTCTTCTTTGGATTCTCCTTTGACTCATTTGTAACATCTGCTTAGCTCTCTCATTTAAAAAGGAGTTAAAGGGGGAAAAAAATAAAAAAATAAAATAAAAAGGAGTTAAAGATTGGGGCACCTGGGTGGCTCAGTCAGTTAAGCGTCCGACTTCGGCTCAGGTCATGATCTCACGGTCCGTGAGTTCGAGCCCCGCGTCAGTCTGTGTGCTGACCGCTCAGAGCCTGGAGCCCGTTTCAGATTCTGTTGTCTCCCTCTCTCTCTGCCCCTCCCCCGTTCATGGTCTGTCTCTCTCTGTCTCAAAAATAAATAAACGTTAAAAAAAATAAAAATAAAACAATAAAAAGGAGTTAAAGAAAATATTTGACACTTGCTTATTTTATTTTTGATTTTTTAAACTATCTTTTGTAAGTTTATTTATTTTGAGAGAGGGAGAGAAAGAGTGAGCAGAGGAGGGGCAGAGAGAGAAGGAGAGAGAGAATCCTGAGCAGGCTCTGCAGTGCAGAGCCCATTGAAGGGCTGGATCCCATAAACTCTGCGGTCATGACCTGAGCCCAAATCAAGAGTTGACTGCTTAGCCAACTGAACCCCCCGGGCGCCCCAACACTTACTCATTTTATATTGGTAAGGGCCATGGCTTTACCTCTGTTTGAAAATTATATTTCAGTAGCTTGAGAGATCCTCCCAGGTACCCAGTAGATGCACAGGAAAGCGTTGATTAAGCCTCACCGCCAGAGTTGTGTGCCTTCAGGGCTGCTGATGCCCATGTACGCCTTTTTTTTGTTTTGTTTGTTTTTGTTTTTTTAGCTCTCAGTCTGAATCAGGTGAGTAAAATGGGCAAGAGTATATTGCTGACCCTACTTTTCCGATTTTAACTTTCTTCTCTGCTCATTTTGATATGCCCCGATTCGAGAGACCCCCCGAGAACAAACCACCAGAGTCCAGAGTCAAAGCCAAGCGGCAAGGGTCGTTTATTGCAGGTTCGAACGGGGTCCTCCGCGCACTCGTTGCCGGTGACGCTAAGAGGCCCCGAGCGAGGATCTTACAGCTTCTTTTATAGACAGGCACAAACAAGTTAGGGATTTTTTTTGAGGTTACAGAGCTGTTATAGGTTGACATTTAAATTTGAACGCTCAGCAGAACTTGATTGGTTCCCGCCTTTATTTCAAACCATTCAGCAGAACTTGATTGGTTCCCGCCTTTATGTCAGACTACGACGACCGGGCGCGCTCTGGCTGGTTTCGGAACAGCAGGGGAGGGGAAAGATCTTTTCTTGGCAGTTGTGAGTACACCTGGTAATTTTTCTCTTAGCCTCTCAATTTTGTGTTTGTTTCTGCTTGTGGTTTGTCCGTGGCCAATAAGGTATTTCCCACCGGTGGCAACAAAGATTGGGAATTTGGTTTTGTGGTCAGGCCATTTGGTGACTTCTATGAATGGACTAATGGAATATGCAGATGTAGCAGTCTCTGTTGGGTGAGAGAGGACAGAATCTTGGTTAGTCCTTCTTGTTTGTTTATCTATTTTGAGCTCAAATCAAATAAAAACTTTGTGCCCACTGGAGAGGAGAACAGCTCCTTGATACCCAGACTGGTGAGTTTTTGTGTTCCGTGTTTTCTCTTGATCGGTGACTGAAATTGCAGAGCTGAAGCTCTAAGCTTTCTATGTGTCTCTGTATCTATTTGTCTGTAATTCACGAAGGTCTTTACCTCCAAGTTTAGAGTAGGTAATGTTTTCATATCACTAGGGGGTATTAAGAAATTAGGTTATAAAATATCTTAAAGGCGCTCTATTTTGATTCTTTATAGACGCACAGCACTATACGTGTAAATTACGTATTCCGAAAATTCCCAGAAGGTTGAACTTCTAATATTTTAAGTGTTGTAGACTTAAAAGAAAAATAGTCTTACAGAACTTAACTGAGAAATACTTTAATAATTGAAATTCACATAATTAAAGTAAATCTTTGACAGATAAGACTAGTTTAATAACTTTTGTATAATGAAAACCACCATATCGTTTCTTATTGATCAGTGTCGGTTATGGTATAAACAAACACATTTATTATACTCGGGTATATTTTCTTAAACTTATGCAACTTTAATCGATCAAATAATGTAACATTATATTCCTACGTAACGTTTAAAGTTGTGGAAAAGGTCAATGTCGATTTGTGTTTAACAAAATGGAACCATTCTCACAAGTTATTTATTTCAACAGTAATTATATTTTGGAGTATGTCAGCTTGAAGAGAATTTCCAAGGTCTTTAGGTAACTTAAAACCTGGGTGTAGTAATTGAGTTAATGAATGAATAACCATTTGATGTGCAGAACATCTCTAACTAAGATAAAATGCTAAAGCCTGGATTACTGAGCGTGATTTCAATTTTAGAGCTCTTTGCTTTTTTCGTTGTTTTCGTAGGCTGCAGAAATGCTATGTATTTGGGCTAGGTTTCCTAACTGTGTTTATTTTTGTCACCGAGGGTAGGGACAAAGGGATATGAATGGCAGTTGCCTGTTCGAGTGGGACAGTTTTTTATTACCTGCTTTTTATTTTTCTCTGTGAAATGGAAGTTAGTTACTTCGATTAATTAACATAAATATTTGAGACTGTATTAAGAACAATGGTCACAGAGAAATACAACTGTTTGCCTGCTTCTGTTTTTCAAGGAAAAGAATTGTGTCTTTAGGCTGAAGCCCAGCTCAGAGCCCAATGCAGAGCTTGAACTCATGACCCTGAGATCAAAATGTGAGCTGAGCTGAGGCAGGTGAGGCAGATGCTTAACCGACTGAGCCACCGAGGAGCCCCAGAGAAGAATTTTGTCCTAAAGCAGTGGTTCTCGGTGTTATCTTCTTCCCCAGACACCCTGATGCTCTCAAAACTTACTAAGGCCCCCAGAGAGCTTTGGTTCTTGTAGGTTATAACTATTCCTACCTAACATCTTAGAAATCAAAGCCCATAGCATTTTTAAATACTTATTTACGGATTCATTTGGAGCCAGCAATGATGAATGCATTGCACATGAATAACATCCTAATGTTATGGTGAAATCAGGTCTGACCTTGCAGACCTTCTGGGATCTGTCCTAAAGTGTCAGTTTGTTCCCAATGCTTCTATGAAAGCATAGAATGAAGAACAATCCTTGGAATGTGGGATTCTGTTCGCCCTGGTTTATATACAATACCAGAGTCTGAAAAGCTATGAAATATGTTAAAAATCTTAGAAAAGTTTGCAGGATTTTTTAAGGGTGCATTTCCTTGGTTTACTGCCTTTCCCTGTAATAGAGGGTTATTCATTCTTCATATAATCTGCCTAAATAATGAAGATTCTATGTCGCACTGAAGTCATTTGCTATGCTTTATTCTGGCTATTAAGTTTTCGATCATTTAGAAAAACAAAGATTTCTCACTTATGAAAGAGGTAAGGGTTCTTGACAGTCATGTAATCCTCTATGATTATTTTTTAATGTTTTATCCTCTCTTTGAATTAATGGGTAGCTAAGTATAGTGCCTCAGGCATCTGTGGTCCTAGCCTAACCAGGCATCCGAATCTCCTTTGACACCTTTTTTTTTTTTATTATTGCCTGTGCAAAATCATACCCTAAGCATAAGAACTAAGGTAAAATAAAACCTTCAAGTTACCTTTTGCATCTAAAACTGTTTTTGCTATGTCTTGCAAACTCCCTGGAAAATCAAAAAGATGTGTTCTTTCACCTTATAAAGAGGAAGGTGCTAGAAATAATGAGGCTCCTTTGAAACGTTACTACTGATGAATTGCAGGGGAAGGATTACCAAATCAGAGGAGGTCCTCAGCCTCCTCTACGTTAAATCTGCATCCAGAGTTACTAACACGAGTTTCAGAAATTGTATGCTTGTGTGGGAAGTCCCTAGGGACCTGTCAGTGTCCTCACTCTCCATGACAGGCTTCTGTTTATCAGAGTCCTGAGGATGTTAGGCCACAACAGTATAATATTACCCATCATGATTTGGGTTATGATTTAAAATGCTTGCTGAGTCATCACCTGACTTTAATTCAAATCTAGCTTCTTCCAGGCCAATGGTTTTTGATTGGGGATGTACTCTGAAGTTTTATAAAAATACATGTCTTGGCCGTATCCCAGACCTACTGAATATCTTGGCTTGATATCCTTGGTATATTCTCAGTGTATGCCTGTTGATACACACATTTCCATATGTCTAACATACAGCTCAAGATTTTCCCCATTGTAAATAACTACTTTCAACTACTGTTGTAAGTCAGATGTAACACTTACGGTAACATTTACTGGACATTTCTTTGAAAATAAGCTGAATCATTGTCCTTAAAGACATTGTCCTTGAAGATAATGACATTATTATCTTTCGTGCCGTTTTGTTTTTGCTGGCCCCAGAAGCAATCACATTTCCTTGTCAATTGCCTCCTTCTTATCCTGGACTCTTGTCAGATCTTTCACTTTTGGAAACAACCAGTGATACATTAACCCCAGCCATTTCAAGTCGCCATCATCTAGAGCAGGTGGTTTTTTGGTTTTCTTTTGTTTTTGTTTTTAACTCTGATGCTTCCCTGAAGCCTCTGCCAATGCCCCAGGCTAGAGTTCCTGTGTTCAAGAAGGGCGTAAACAAAGAAGGGTCATCTGAGAGCCCCTTGGAAAAAGACTCTACCAGGTACTCCACACTTTTGGAACTTCAAAGAATAGAATGCCGAATATGCAGGCTCCCCTCTGGCATTGCTTAGACAATGTTCAGACTCATCCAGTGGGCTGAGTGGGGATTTCCAGGACTCTTTTTCATTTGAGAAGCAGATGACTTCCCAAGATTGTTCCCCCAAGATCCAGCAGAACAAGCGTGGGCTGCATGAAGTGAAGGAGGCAGTTTTACTGGAGTTATTTATTTGTAATATTGCCGATGCTATTTTACTGTTTTATTTTCTAAGTGTAAAAGGAAGCCCTTTCTCTTCCTTGTCAAGCTATCAGTTGCTCATAACGATTCAGTAGGCTGCTTTTGAAAACTACAAATGAAACATTAAAAAAGTAATATATTATTCTCACTGACATCCCTTCATCTGAACCATAAAGTCTCACTGAGCATCCTTACTCGCCATGGCCATTCAGTTGTATCTGCAGAGCTTCAGTAAGACCTCTGCTGCCATTTGACCGGAATACGATTGGAAAAATTGGTGATGCGCTCAAGGCCTTGCCTAGGATGTCACATTTGAGAGTGATGCTCCTTTCATCGGGCATGATCAGTCACTTTTGAGGAACTAAGATTGACTTTCTGGAACCAATGCTTAGGTAGTCTTCCAAAGAAAACTAATGGCCCGACGCTCAGCTTACAGGGTCCCAGTGCTAAGGAAGGATATTTCTTGGTAGGCCAAGAAATTTGGAATATTTCGGCAGGTGCAATCCACCAAAATGTATACATACTACAGGTAAAATCCGGCGGAAAGAGTTTTTTTGGGCTTGGCTTCCTAGCCTCAGGATAACAAATAACAGGTTTTTCACATCTAATCTAATACTTCATATGGAAACTTCCAGCCACACACACTGAGGAAAACTTAACAGGGTAAGCTAACGACACTCAGGCCGCACCTCTGTAAATAGCGAGGCCAGAGCTAAGGAGACCGGCCTTCTTTTGCAATGGAGACTCATCTTTCTTTTAGGGGAAGCTGTTAAGGAAATTTGGAATAGCAAAAGAGATGACTGGTACCTTTAGTGGAAAACTGCATTATTTAGGTGGCACGGCCTCTTCTGGGTTTTCTGGTTCTCGCATTCATTGTCAAGGGAGCTGATGCCAATGTACAGGATTCTTTCTGTGGACACACAGCTACCTCCTGTCGGGGGTCCTCCCTCACTGTCACCGTGGAACAGGCAGTTCTGCAGCCATTTGCAAAGTTCATGTCAATGCTCCCGATCTAAAAATGTGGCTGTTCCTCAGATTCTCCTTCGAACTGGTTGTGACATTCTGCATTGTTCCCTCATTTTGTTTAATGACTTAAAGAAAAATGTTGTCATGTGTTCCCCGATGGGAGTCATGACGTTCTCTTTTTTAAAAATTTGTCTTTGAACAACAGACAGTAAGCTATAATCATACTGTTTGAAGTCTACACCTGGACCAGTATTTTTACCGTGCAGGTTACGTAAGGACAGATTCCTTCTCTGTCGGTCTCCTTTGTCTGCCCAAGATCCATTTTCTCATCTTCTGGTAAGAGCACAGCTACTCCTTCCCAAGTTTTAGTTCCTGTTTTCTAGTGGGGCTGAGCACACCCCCACACCCAGGATGCGCATGAGATCCAGGTCTGGCCAATCTGAGCGATCCGTTCACCCTGGCTGCTGTGATTGGATAGGGGTTGATAATTTCACCCAAGCCAGGCAAGTCAGAGACTCCATTCTAGAACCTTAGTAGGGAAGAGAAATTCCTTTCTGCTGGATTTATTGAAAGAATAGACTATTAGCCTAGGGGCCCTCATGTCGCTGCATGGGAAGACCTGTCTCAAATGAGGCCACACGGAGGGAAATGGAGCAAAAGAAAAAAGAGACAGAGACAGAGTGACCAAGTCCTGACAACTGTATCTGAGCCAGTGAGCCAATTTCTGGCATATCCAAAGAGAAGAATCCTGATTAATCCATTTCCGTGAAGCAAATCCATAGGGTCTAAGGTTTGCCTACTTAGAGCCCAAGAGTCTGTTTTCAAATTGATAGTGAAGCAAGAAGGTGATTATATTATTATTACTCTCTCAGTAAATATCACAGAAGAAACATTTCTCTTTCAGACCAAAATTCCAGAACTGAGTCTTACTGACTCAAACTTGCCTGATTCATAGCAGGCTGGCCAATCCTTTGTAGCTTCAGTAGAGGGTTGAGTAGAGCGTATTTGCATACTGCAGCCTTGGAAACTCACTCAGAGATGCTGTTTTGGTTCGCATCCCTCCCACACTCCACCTTGCTTACTCCATCAAAGTCCCAGCCATGAAAGGAAGGCTGTGATGTCAAACCATGAGACCCCACTGCTGTCATTTTAGTGCAGACATACAGGAGGCATACGGACTTGGCCCATGTCACGTTAGCCTCGGAGGAGGATGGACAGAGGCCCTGGGAGCTGGTTAACAGAAGCAGTTTTACCCTGGGTTTTACTCCCAAGCTAAGTTCTAAATCAGAATCACAGAGTTATAAATATTTGATGTTAATGCAGGCCTTCTTTAATTGCGCTGTAAAAATGTTTGGAGATTGGAAACAGACAGGGCACTTGGGAAAGACAAAGGTACACTTGGAAATCTGGATTACCCAGGAATACTTTATGACCAGTAAATATGACTGTTGAGCATTGAAAGAAAGAGTCCCATTTTTAGTTGCTTTCACTGAAAGAAATAGAGGAAATAATATCTGACAGAGTCCCCATGTTTTTGCATGCACAGCTTACAGAAGGCATAGTAATTTGGATATGGTTTTCCTCTAATGCTGTTCTTAAGGAATTATTGATCATCTTAGGGACAGCCATACTCATGGAGCCATTCAACAGATTTTGAGCATCTGTGGTTAGGCACCATGTAGGTGTGTGTGTGTGTGTGTGTGTGTGTGTGTGTGTGTGTTGGATTAGGGGGTGTCAGAAAGGTTTCATTGTAACATTATCAGGGTTTTAGCTCTCCAAAGTTAGGTTTCGAGTACACATTTTGATGTGTGGTATGTAGAATTCCAACACTGAATTCAGTAGAGGGATTCTATTGTACTTCTTAAAAATTACATCCTAAGAATTGCAAGCACATTTAAAATGAGATGTGGGGGCGCCTGGGTGGCTCAGTCGGTTGAGCGTCCGACTTCAGCTCAGGTCATGATCTCACAGTTTGTGAGTTTGAGCCCCACGTCGGGCTCTGTGCTGACAGCTCGGAGCCTGGAGCCTGCTTTGGATTCTATGTCTCCCTCTCTCTGCCCCTTCCCCGCTCATGCTGTGTCTCCCTCTGTCTCTCAAAGATGAATAAACGTTAAAAAAAAATAAAAAAATAAAAATGAAATGTGAAGTCCGTTATACATATATGCATATTTCCCAACCTTGCTAGAGTTGAAAGGATCTCCTAGGATTCTTGACAAAATAAAAATGCATTTTGGGATTTTTAACACGTTCTGAATGATCAGGAAATTTTAGGAAACACTGCAAATGTGCCGCCCTATACAATGTTATATATGAAATATAATATGTGTACTGATGGTTGTATATGCATATATGTGTATACATTCCTAGCTTTCTTTGTACAACATCATTCTCCCCTGCAAGATAGGATACCTGTCTAAGCTTAGTTACCTGGCCTTGCTGACTTTTTGTGAGACCACAGTGTAAGCCATTCAAAGGCCTCCTCCTCTTTGCACGTACTTCTAACTGTAAATATATTGTGTATGGATGTATATGTGACTGTCTTCCCCAAAAGATTATGAGGGTCTTGGGTGGTTGGAGCACATCATGCGTCTCTTTGACTCTAGGACTTCAGACAGGGCTGGTACAGAGTCTGAGGACAAACATTTACAGACTATAATTCCATTAAAATGCTGTCTAGGAATGTACCAAGAGATGTGGTAGGTTCTTGAGAACCATTAAAGAGATTTTAATTGAGCTGCATAATGGTGCAAGTCGGACAAGGCTGGGTTGAAATCCTTGCTGCGCCCACTATTTGGTGAACTTGGCCAAGTTACATAACCTCCTGGGCACCAATCTTGTCACCTGTATGATGCCGGTAATTATAATGGCCACCACCTTGGCTTGTTACGAGGATAAAATGAAGTATATCACCATCATCAACCTTATCTTCAACACCTTCATCGACCTTATTAGCTGTTTTCATCCACCCTTTTCTTAAAAATGGAACTCAACGTTTATTCACTTGTTGACTCATTAACTATGTGTTGAGCATTTGTTAAAGGCAGGCAATAGCAAATAATAGAGACTTCAGGAAAGCATAAGGCACGGTCCCTTCTTCAGAGGGCTTCTGGAGTGAGTTCTTGGTTGAATGGACTCAGTAGAGTGTATGGCAGGTGGTGTTCTTAAAGATCAGAAGCCTGAAATCCAAAAGAATGAAATCTTGCCATTTGCAACTACGTGGATGGAACTGGAGGGTATTATGCCGAGAGAAATTAGTCAGTCAGAGAAAGACAAAAATCATATGACTTCACTCATTTGAAGACTTTAGGAGACAAAACAGATGAACATAAGGGAAGGGAAACAAAAATAATATAAACACAGGGAGGGGGACAAAACAGAAGAGACTCATAAATATGGAGAACAAACTGAGGGTGACTGGACGGGTTGTGGGAGGGGGGATGGGCTGAATGGGGAAGGGGCACTAAGGAATCTACTCCTGAAATCATTGTTTCACTGTATGCTAACTAATTTGGATGTATAGTTTAAAAAATAAAAAATAAAATTAAAAAAAAAAAAGATCAGAAGGCTGAGTGGGTATGCAAACGATTAAGAGTCCCTGAGCCACCCTGCTGGTGGGACCACCTAGGTCTCAGCAAACAATTCATCAATATTAGAACATTCTCT
Organism: Felis catus; assembly: GCF_018350175.1. NCBI lineage: Eukaryota > Metazoa > Chordata > Mammalia > Carnivora > Felidae > Felis > Felis catus. The sequence continues at coordinate 29,574,018 of NC_058382.1, read as the reverse complement.
TTTTTTTTAATTTTTTTAATGCTTATTTGTATTTGAGGGCAGGGAAGGGGCAGAGAGAGAAGGAGACACAGAATCTGAAGCAGGCTCCAGGCTCTGAGCTGTCAGCACAGAGCCTGGCACAAGGCTTGAACTCACAAGCCGTGAGATCATGACCTGAACTGAAGTCGGACGCTCAACTGACTGAGCCACGCAGGCGTCCCAATGTCAGAGCATTCCTGATGACAAACATCAAGGTGCTGGAGGGAGCCTGGGGATGTTTAAATCATTCCCTCTTCATACACGTGTTTGATGTCATGTGGGCTCAGCTGAAGCCAGGGGCAGATAAGGACTAAGCCTTCTCTCCTCCTGGGCTCTCCATCCACGGGGACAGCCAGCACCAGCATCCAGTGTGGTTCCCATTGGTGAAGTCTCTGGGCCACTGGGAAGACAGGTACCAGTCATAGAACCAGAGCGCATCATTGGCGGGATCCTCAATGGGCAGACAGGGAAACTGAGGCCCGGAGCAGGAAAAGGGACTTTCTATGGACATTCAGCTAAGATTAGGGCCCAGAAGTCCTTTGCAGGAAAGGGATGATTTAAATCTCAAATAGTTACTGAGAAAGTCACCGAACAATATTTGTTAACATTGGTAGGAGGAATACCATACATCTATAGTAACTGTCCTCAACCCTGAATGTGCATTAGAATTGTCTGCAGAACTTTAAAAAGATACGGTCCTTCCAGACCAATTAAATACGACTATTAGGGGAGTAGGGAATGTTGGGGCTATTTTCAGATGTGCCCCAGATGATTCTGATGCAATGAAGGTGGAGACCTAACACTTCTGATGCATACCTGTCATAAAACCTATGACCTTTGATTTAAAGACGGAAACTATACCTAATTTTAGAATATATCTGCTTTTAAGGTACACAGAAAACCTATACAATGTGTAAATCTGCATCCTTCCTTGTTGTCTCAAGCAAAGCCTCTTGCTTTGAGGCCAGGCAGAGTCTCCTCTGGTGATGGAACTTAGACATCACCAGAATTTCATTACTTCTCCAGAGAATCCACCCCAATTCAGGTACTCATCTTCTAGTTTAGTGGTTCTCAAACCTTAGCTCACATCAGCGTAAAACGGAGAGTTTGCTAAACATGGATATCTGGGCCCCAGCCCCAGAGATAAAGATTCAGTTGGGTGCCCGGGTGATGTTGATGCTTCCGGGTTAGAGGGACCACACTTTGAAAACCACTGGTCTAGGGGCGCCTGGGTGGCTCAGTCACTTGGGCGTCCGACTTCGGCTCAGGTCATGATCTCACCATTTGTGAGTTCGAGCCCTGCATTGGGCTCTGTGCTGACAGCTCAGAGCCTGGACCCTGCTTCAGATTCTGTCTCCCTCTGTCTCTGCCCCTCCCCTACTTGCACTCTGTCTCTTTCAAAAATAAATAAACATTAAAAAAATTAAAAAAAAAAAAAGAAAACCACTGGTCTCATCCATTCCCACTGATAATAGCAATGAAAGGAGATGCTAATTGTTTATAAAATGAAAGAAACCAGAAAAAAAAAAAAAACAATGAAATACTTATTTAAAAAACAATTTTTTTTACATTTATTTATTTTTGAGAAACAGAGTGAGACAAAGCATGAGCAGGGGAGGGGCAGAGAGAGAAGGAGACACAGACTCCAAAGCAGGCTCTAGGCTCTGAGCTGTCAGCACAGAGCCCGACGTGGGGCTCGAACCCACGAACCGTGAGATCATGTGTGAGCTGAAGTCGGATGCTTAACCAACTGAGCCACCCAGGCGCTCCCGTATTTTGAGTAGTCTCCTTCCTTGGAGATTTTGCAAGTGGGGTCACCAATTGGTCTTTAGGGCCACCTCTAAGACATCACTCCAAGCACTTCCTATCTTAACCACATCATCGTCTATCCTTTTTCATCTGCCTGCATCTGTCCCCTCAAAACAATCCCAAGACTCCGTTGGCCACCAGCTCCCACTCCTAGATCTGCCATCAGAGAGTGGTGATACTCTTGGCCAAATCTGTAAAGAAAATAATGAATATAATGAACACGAGTTGTATGGTTTTCCATAGTCTACAGGCCATTTCCAGTGAACTAGGTTCATATGTAAAATTCTCGGTGGCTATTTGACTTCAAAGAAAAATAATAATGAAATCTGTCTACAGATGTAAGCATGATCATAGCTCTGGGTCTGCAGGATTTCTGTCTACAGAGCTGTCTTAAAACACGGTGAAATGAAATATTGCTGTTTGTATAACTTATGGGCAAAATATTTTAAATAAATAAATGTTTCCTTGAGTCTCAGCTTACAATACAAGTGCCGTTGATGCTCGGGCTGCCCGGTGCTGAGGTTTATTGAATGCATAATGCTGCGCTTTTGTTTGATATGATATTGTGGGAAAACGTTACGATCTCCCCTGCAGAATAAAAAAGTAAATGTTTTGGAAGGGGCAGAGAGATTTTGTGCCAAAGTATGTAGCCATCTCCTGTGGAAGTGTTTTAGGGACTGGATAGTTTTTCAACTAGATATGTATCAGTTTTAATTATAATGTCAAGTAGTTCTCCTATTTGGACTAGACATACTTATTATAAATAAACTCGATTCATCTATGAAATGGCACGCCGAATGGCGTTTCATAATCCAAGATAAGAATTATAATTTGGTTTGAATTATCATAATGTGCTGATCACCCTAAACATTGCCCAGGCAGGCTCCTTTCTACATGGACCATGCAAACATTACTGCATAGTGATTTGCCCCCTTGGCCCGGGAAGATGCCCTTGAAAGGTTCAGAAGCTTAGCAGCTCAAGACTGCGGTAGACTGCGGTCTTTGGAGTCCAACATGCCTTGTTCGAATACGGTTTGTGACTCTCACTGGCCCGACAATCTTGGGCGAGTCATGTTTCCTCTCTGGACCTCATTGCCTCGTTTGTTCACCGGCGACAACAACACTTCCCCGATACGTGGTACAGGGCTGGCTTCGTGGGCGTGCGGTCTCTGCATTCATGAAGGGCCCCGCATTTGGCTTAATGTTCTGCTAGCACCATCTTGAAATTCTTAATTTTTGTACAAGGGGTTCCGACTTTTCATGTTGCACTGAGCTGCACACATTACCTAACTGGTCCTGACACGGTGTTGATGGACTTAAAGGCAGTAACAAATGTAGGGTTCAGGACACTCAGTAAATAGCAGTCCCCCGCCCCGCTCCCCACTTAGGCTGTGGAATGACCCCATACACTGCTTGCCCTGTATCATCAGCCGTCTGGAGAGTATTGAGGCCTCTGGCCTGGTCTTCGTCTAGCTCCACATCCTAAGCCGGGATTTCAAGATAAAGGTGCTTTTTCCTGGAGGATACTCATGGAAAGGAGCCTACTTTTATTTTTTTGTTTTTATTTTTTTAACATTATTCATTTTCGAGAGACAGAGAGTGTGCAGAGGAGGGGCAGAGAGAGAGAGGGAGACACAGAATCTGAAGCAGGCTCCAGGCTCTGAACTTTCAACACAGAGCCCGTCGCGGGGCTCGAACCCACAAACCATGAGATCATGACCTGAGCCGAAGTCGAACGCTTAACCGACTGAGTCACCCAGGTGCCCCGGAAAGAAGCTTGCTTTTTTTTTTTTTTTTTTTTTAATTTTTTTTTTCAACGTTTATTTATTTTGGGGACAGAGAGAGACAGAACATGAACAGGGGAGGGGCAGAGAGAAAGGGAGACACAGAATAGGAAACAGGCTCCAGGCTCTGAGCCATCTTCAGCCCAGAGCCCAACGTGGGGTTCGAACTCACGGACCGCGAGATCGTGACCTGGCTGAAGTCCGACGCTTAACCGACTGCGCCACCCAGGCGCCCCAAGGAGCTTGCTTTTAATTGTGTGGCCTTTTATTTTATTTAGAATGTCCCATGCACATATATTACTTTTTTTTTTCATTTAAAGGAAAATACCAAAAGATAACAGTGTTAAAAATTCTCATCAGGGAGCACTGGGTGGCTCAGTCAGTTGAGCATCCGACTCTGGATTTTAGCTCAGGTCGTGATCCCAGGGTCGTGGGATCCAGCCCCACATGGGGCTCCACGCTGAGCCTGGAACCTGCTTGAGATTCTTTTTCTCTCTCCCTATGCCCCCCTCTCTGCCTTATGCTCTCTCTCTCTCTCTAAAATAAATAAATAAGGAAATAAATAAAGAAAATTTAAAACGAACTCTAATCAGAATTCTCAGATGGATACATCATTATCTCATAGAATCTTGATTTCCCAGGGCCAAAAAAAGACCTTCAGTTTCCTCAAAGCGTTGCACTATCCTTTAATTTTAGCCACGCTTGCTTTCAACGTATATACCACAGCTTATACAAAAACGTTATATATGATGACGGCAGTAGTGCCTAGGTTGGCGAAGGGATTTTTCTGTGAACAGACACATGGAAGTCCCCTGAGAATTGTATATCCTCGCCTTTTCTCCTTCCGCCTCTTTAACCACATCTTTCACACAGACTGGCTCGCTCCTACTCTTCCTACCTCAAATTTCAAAAGCAACTAGAAGAAACTAAGCAAAGCTGACTGCAGTTATTTGGTAGAACTATTTTACTGGATGAACTCCTCACTGGAATGAGGAAGGAGTGCATTCGCGTCTGAAGGAGGCACTGGTTGAGATTCTCTGTGCGGTGAGAGGGTAGGGGTAACATCATGCATCCTGGAAGTCCACTCAAAGGTCATGGAAATTCAGGCCAAGCCAAAGCCACGGCTTTAACCTTTGTCTGCCAGAGCTTCAGTGAGTAATTTATTGGTGTTGGGCCAAACCATTTGCAAGGGAGCGATACTTGCCCTACTTTCGACAGCTTTCGAGAATCTGAGGACTTGCAGGCCCTAAGGGTGCGCTACGGGGGGCGTCTTCCTCTATGCCTGTTAACGTTAGAGCTGCCCTTCCCACTTGCAAATTTATCCGCCATTATGCTCTTGGATTTTTCAGTGTTTAAGTTGGTCTTAGCGTCTGCCCTGGATTCTAGCACCAAATGAAATCCCACATGTAGACCTATTCCCCTTGCTCTCTCCATCTCTCCCTGTTTTGGAGCGAGGGCTCCATGATTGCTGTTTAAATCAAGTCACGGGGGGATTTTCCACCCATAGCCATTGATGTGTGGGGCTGCACCTGCCCAGAAGGCATTATCTGATCTTTCTGGGAAGTTTACACTCTCTCTAGTAAACCTCTTCATGTTGACCCAGAACAGTGTTTTATGGTGTAAAAGATACTTTGCCTCTGAGTGTTAAAGCCACTTTGCACCTGGCATAAAGAGAATTTTAGGAAGGAAGAGCTTGATGAATTCGCTGAATGCCTTTCATGTGATTTTTTTTTTTTTTCTGTGATGAAACCTCAGGATTCTCCCACTCCCACCAAGCTGGAACAATCATTTCTTAAAACACTGTGGAGTTTGGGCTCTGAACGTGAAGCTTCTTCGGCACTGATTTAATTGCAGGCTGACAAAGACTGGGCCTTCTTAACAAAGCTTCTTACAAAGGTGCCACCAGATACCACAGAGCTGAGGCACTGAACCGCCTCGGGAAGGGATTCTTATGTTGATGCAAAACCCCATCACAATATTTGAGAAGTCGGGTTTTGATACAGATTTCAGGGAATCAGAGAAGAGGGTACATTTTGTTGCAAGAACTGGGTTTGGCTCTGAGGGTGTTTGCATCTCAGCATGGGCACTATTTTCCTAAATAACCCTGGGAACAACTCCCTCGTCCCCCACCCCCCTGCTGGGGGTGGGGGAGAGGGGAGGTCTTTGATGGCTGTGAAAATTCCCAGTCTCAAAAACTTCAGAAAGAAAGTGCATAGAAGTTTTCGCATATGTGGATTCACCGTTAATTCCCATTGCCAGTGGGGAGGAAACAAATCTACAATCAAGAATGAAAAACTCTAAGTCATCAGGTCTCAAGCACGGCTGCAAGGAGAAATCTACTAAGGAACTTTACAAAATTCCCATGCCCAGGGGCACCAGACATTGATCTGAAAATCTCCAGCCATGGGAACTGAGCAGCTGTACTTTTAGAACTCCCCAGCTAAGCCCAAAGTGGTACCAAGTATGTGCACCAGTACTCACTGGGTTTTTCATGGGCCCTTCCCAGTCTGACTGCTGGATACACACCCAGGTGTGATATATCGCCCAGGGAGAAGTGGGCTTCCTTCAAGCTGACCCAAGAGAGAAGGAGCAACCTCAATGGTTTATGGTGGTAGTTAGCGCTCTGTGACCCGGTGACCACAGAAACTGTGACTCAAGTAGAAGAATGTGGGGGAAACATGAAGTCCCAGTGGAGGGTACGTCTGACAGGGAATCTCTACAAAATTAAGACCTGTAAATCATTAGGATCAGGAAGGGAGAGATGAGTAAGTAATTTAGATGTCATAAAGTACCTGGGGTAAAATGTTTGTGCCTGTCGCCATCCCAGAAAAAAACAAAAACGGAGAATAAAAGTAACAGTGACTGCAGTTCAAGCTTGTCAACATCCTTCTGTCCCTCTGTCTGTATGCTAGGGGGCTGAAGTCTTAAAAAAATGGAGGGAGAGCGGGAGAGCAAAAAAAATTCTGGGCTGTCCACTCACTATTTGTTGAGTGCTTCATAGACCAAACCAACGTAAGTGTGGGGAAAAAAACGTTATTTAATGACTGAATAGACGCTACACTCAAAATAATGTATGTTCTTCCTTTCGCTGAGCAATTAGTAAGAAAACCCAGGTGTTTACTTCTCAACATAGTTGGTACTATAAAATTAGCAGAAAGGGTGATTTCATCCTGTTTAATCTGCAAACTAGAATTTGGAAAAGTGTTTGGGATTTTCATCAAATCCCCACTCTTGCTGGAGACTCTTTCAGCCACAGAGATACGGTGAGCTGTCCGGGTGGTGGGAGTTCGAACACCATTTAGGGCTGGGATTGGAACGTCCATCTTTCCATGTCACCCATAATGGCTCCTTCCATCATGCAATTGAATCGCATTTCTGTCTCCTTATCTCCTCCTCAACCTCCCATCCGTTCACCTTCCTACTAGAATCTCCAATTCTCTGGTTTCATCTCTGAAGAACAGAAAGGAAAAGTTGCTCGTGAAAGTCCCTTGTGGTTCAAGGTCTTAACGAAGTGAATGTCTCAATGAAAAATTAAATCTTGCGATGCAGTACGTTCGCCCTTCCCTCTTCGCTCCTGCTCTGCGAGGATTAGGTTTTCCTTCAGGCCTCCACAGGGCTTGGATTTTCAAGAACCCCACCATCTCTAAGGGACCATGCTTTGCATTTCCTTAGAGGGTGTTGGATTCTGAATAACCTAGGGGATCCCAGGGACCAGTGTCTCACTCCCAAGGCTCTTTCTTGTACCAGAAAATCCCTTTTGCCTGTTCACTCCAGAAATTCAACTCGAGAGGCATTTCCATACTATGGCATTGCATCATCCTTTGAACAGAGGCTTCGAGGATAGTTCTTTCTGCCTCCCCTTAATTTGGGAAGAAGAAAAAACCCCACAGTATTGTTTTGTAACATTAAGCGAATTCTTTTTTAAAAAAACATCTATTTAAAAGGTGGCAATAAATCTATGTCCCCAAACTGAATTCTTTGCACAAGCCCTGGAATTCTAAACCTCTGTGTGGCTGCAATCTGGGGCAATTACACCTAAGGGCCAGACCTGCGGGAATGCCCCAAATTACTTTCTGGAAGGGGTGGCGGGGAGGGGGGGGTTCCCATTATTTTAAAGGCAAGACTTCAAACCAAATGTTTCTCTCTTTATTGATCGCCTTTCATCTCCTTTCATTGCATTTCCTGTTTGGCTTTTTCCTCTTCTTTTTTTCTTTTTTTTCCACCCCGGTGGTGAACACCCTCAAATTGGTGATTGAAGACCTTGAAGGTGCTGTTTACAAAGGCTATTAATGTCCCCGTCCTCATTTCCTGTTTTACTGCCAACAAGCCTGACACAAAGCCCTCCTTGGTAGACACTAAAATACTGGAGAGGCCCCGCTGAGTTTCTCGGTTTGCAGATATTTTGGTGTCCCACATTGACTCCTGCTGCCCAGTGACCTCTGTTTTAGCCTTGGTTTCCTTGTCCCTAAAATAGTGAGGTTGTTTTTGATCAGAGCTTTTCAACGCTTGAGACAGGAAGCATAAGAAGGAGGCCAGGCCAGCAGACCCCAGAATCCACCGGGACTGGGTTCGAACCCAGCTCAGTCACTTGCAAGCACGGAAACCTTTGGTAAGTTTCTTCACCTCTTACGGCCTGTATTACTTCGTGAATATAATGAAGAGAATAATGGCACCCACTTCATTAGGTTATCACGAGAACTCAGCGACATAACGTGTGTGACACATAGTATTCAATAAATGCTAACCACCGTTTTAATGGCTATTCTTACGTCGCGGTGGGCGGAACGGATAATTTACACACGGGTGACACATTTCCACGGAGGCACCCAGATTCTGGCGACAAAAAAAAAAAAATCCAAAAAGGAACTTCGGGAAAAGAAATAGCTAATTGTGCACATAAACACCTCACTTGTTCACGTTGTACTAGAAATATCAGGTCACGCCAAGCGAGGTGTGGCTAAGCTGGCTCTGGGTTGTGGGTCATTCCCTCTGTGGCTGAGTCTCCATGCCCTTCCCCCACACTGAACAACGCAGATGATAAAGGCACTCTGTCAAAGCAATGTTATGATTTAGAGAACTTTAATTTCAGAGGGCTCTCATTGATAGTGTTGGAAGGGAAACCATTCGCCAACTTGAGTACGTCAGCGCCGGGTATGATGAACTTCTCAGTCCAAGAGTCTTATTGCCATCACCCTCACCTTTGTCCGCATCATTTCAGCGAACTGTCATCACATTTGAGAACCACTGTATAAGATTGCCTTCGTGGGGCGCCTGGGTGGCGCAGTCGGTTAAGCGTCCGACTTCAGCCAGGTCACGATCTCGCGGTCCGGGAGTTCGAGCCCCGCGTCAGGCTCTGGGCTGATGGCTCAGAGCCTGGAGCCTGTTTCCGATTCTGTGTCTCCCTCTCTCTCTGCCCCTCCCCGTTCATGCTCTGTCTCTCTCTGTCCCAAAAATAAATAAACGTTGAAAAAAAAAAAAAAAAGATTGCCTTCGAGGTGCTTTCATTTCTAACAATCTATGGCTTTTTGAGCATTTAGAAATTGTTGCTATCAAATCATTTGAAATATTTACATCGCATTTTTTAAATGTTTATTTATTTTTGAGGGAGAGAGACAAAGCATGAGCAGGGGAGGGGCAGGGAGAGAGGGAGACCCAGAATTGGAAGCCAGCTCCAGGCTCCGAGCTGTCAGCACAGAGCCCGACGCGGGGCTCGAACCCACGAACCGTGACATCATGACCTGGGCCGAAGTCGGAGGCTTAACCGACCGAGCCACCCAGGCTCCCCTATAGTGCATTTTTAAGATAAACGAAAACTATTACGCATGCATCACCAGCCATAGGGACTCACCAGCCTAAGTTAAATAGATTAGCAATACATTTGACACTCTCTTCCTGTAAATATTGTCTGATCATTCCCTTGTTTTCCTTCTATTTCTTATCTGTTCAGTCTCCTATGCTTCTGAACAAAGGGATTCCTCCCCTAGATACTCATCTGCGGCTTTATTCCCTCAGCATTATGTCTCGAACTTCTTCGGTGTTGACGTATATGGAAGATGTAAGTTTCACCTTTTTGTTGTAGGTACGATCATTTTGTCATTCACCTATCTCCATTCTCCTTGCCGTAGGTATTTGTGTTTCTTCAGATTTGGGATGTATTTTGCTTTGCCTGGAATACACTTTGCTGCTATCAACCATTTTGTTAATGTCCACTGTGATTCTGAGGGTGAAATTTACTTGTTAGGTATGTATTTTCTTTAATTTGCCAAATAGCGAATGCAAAATCGTTTTTCCAAACGGTTGCGCTAAATTACAAGCTTCCACCGGAAGTGCGTAATACTTAATATAACCGACAAAATGTGATCCAGTCAGACATTTAAAATTTTTGCCAGTCCGTTAGATGTAAAATAATATTACCGTGGCTTCAGTTCACGAGTTCCTGGTATCTAATGGTCATCAGCTTCTTTTCCTATATTCATTCATGGCCATTTGTGATTCCTGTTTTGCAAAGTGGGATAAAGAATTCTGCCTACTTTTCTATTGGGTTGTGTATCTTTTTCCCCCAGTGCTCTGTAAGAGCTTTTATACATTTTGGATACTGTCCCTTTATTGGTTACAGGTATTACAAGCGTATCTCCTCCCAGTTTAAGATCTGTCACTTTGTTCTCTTTATAGAACCTTTTGATGAACAGGATTTATCAATCTTTTGCTTTGCGCTTTTTCTTTGCTTTACAAAACCTGCTTAAATGATCTTACCCTATTCCAAAGCTTCCAGAAATTCTCACCCAAAATTTTTATGATGTTGCCTTTCACCTAAGGCCTCAGTCCACCTGGAGTTGGTTTTCATGGAAGGAGTAGAGGAAAGGCCAGTTTCATATTTTCACAAGTGAATAAGCCTGCCCATATGTAGCGCCATTTTTTGTCATAAAGCAAGCTTCCATGCAGACATGGCTCTGTTTCTGGATTTTTCTCTTCTGTTCCATTGATCTACTTGCCTACCTTTGTTCCAATATCATAGTGTCTTAAGTGCGGGAGCTTTTTAAGCAGTCAATATCCAGTAGGGTAATCCTCCCTTTTTGTTCTTTCTTGACCGTTCTTGAGTCTTCTGTTTTAGCCAAATGTCAAATTCAACTCCCACTGGGATTTTGAATGAAAATACATCAATCTATAGACAAATCTGGACACACACTATACTTTTTATGGCGTTAATCTTTTCTATTCTTCCATATAGTTAAGAAATATCTTGCAATATGATTTCCTAATTTTCTCCATAAGGATCCGGCTCATTTTCTATTTAATGCAGTCCTACGTATTTTTTATTTCATGTTGCCACTGTAAACCATATTGTTTGGTTATGTTCTCTAACTGGAGATGGTGTTTAGAGAGGCCATTCACCTCTGTATATTGACTGTTTTTAAACTGACAGCTTTTCTAAACTCTTTTTAATTTCTGTAATTTTTCAGTAGATAATTTTGGCTTCCGTATATACACAAATGACCTCATGTGCAAGCAGTGGCATTTTTATTCCTAATCCTTAAACATATACATATTTTTTTTTCTTTTTCATGCCATACTGCACTTCTTAGACTCCCCACTGCATGACTAGAAGCAGTGATAATGGCTGGTCTATCGTCTTTGAGATAGCGAATAGAACACACTATCAGTCTCTTCAGTGCTTAGTAATGCTTGCCTTAGATTTTCTTTTTCCTAATACACCCTTTATCTGATTAAAAAGTCCTCCTTTTTCTAGTTTGATGAGCGTCTTTTCAGTGGATGGATGGTAATACATACCGAACACATTTTCCTGCAGCTAATAAGATGACTGTGTAATTTCATTCCTTTGATTTCTTGATAATGGTGAATTAATTCCTTGATTTCCAAATGTTAAATCAAGCTTGCATTCCAGACATAAACCCAACTTGCCATGATGCATTCTCTATTTTATGCATTAGTGGATTCTGTTTGCTTATTTTGTTAAGAATATTTGCTTCTTTTTCTTTTTTTTTTAATTTTTTTAACGTTTATTTATTTTTGAGACAGAGAGAGACAGAGCATGAACAAGGGAGGGGCAGAGAAAGAGGGAGACACAGAATCTGAAACAGGCTCCAGGCTCTGAGCTGTCAGCACAGAGCCCGACGCGGGGCTCGAACTCACGGACCGTGAGATCATGACCTGAGCCGAAGTTGGACGCTTAACCGACTGAGCCACCCAGGTGCCCCATTTGCTTATTTTTCATAAATGAAGCCTTGACTGGTTTTGGAATCACAATTATATATATGATAAATATATAGTCTCATCCAATGTGCCAGAAAGTCTTCCCCCTTTTATTCTTCTCTGGAAAATTTTCTTTGTTGGGAATAATTTGTTCTTCATAAGTTGGTAGCACTCATCAGAAAACTGCCAAATTGAAATGTTTTTCCAGAAGAACTAGTTTAAACTATGAATCCAATTTATTTAATGATTATAAGACTATTCAAATTTTCTATTTCTTCTGAGTCAATTTTTAAGTTACACCTTTTCTAAGAATTTGTCCATTACAACAGTTTTCAAATGTCTTAGAATAAGTCATTACTAATTTTATTATCTCTTTAATCTTGGCAGCTCAGTGGTGATTCTCATTTTCATTTATTCATAATATTCATATGTAAATTCATATATATATTCATAATATATTTATTCATATATATTCATAATATATTTATATCTATTCATATATAAATTCATAACATATTTATTGGCTCCTTTCCCCCCTTTATTCTTTATAAGTCTTATCAAAAGCTTGCCAATTTTGTTAGTCCTTTATGAAAACCAACATTTGACTTCGTGGGTAGTCTATATTGTACATTTATTTTTCATCTCATTAATACCTGCTGCTTTTTTATGATTTCCATTCTTTTATTTTTGGATTTATTGTCAAACCAAGTTGGATACTTAGCTTATTCAATATCAGCTTATTTTTCAATATAACAAGTTCTGTGCAAGTCTATAACTTTTCATCTGAGAAAGCTTTAATTAATCTCACAACTTTTTTTATATGTAGTATTGTTTATTATTCAGGTCTAAATATATTCTAATTTCTATTAAGATTTCATCTTTGGTTTATGATTATTCAGATCGTGAATGGTTTCTAATGTCCAGTCATATAAGATTTTTTATATAACAGCTTTATTTTGTTATAATGCACATACCATATAATTTACTCATTAAAGTACACAAGGGTTGGGGCACCTGGGTGGCTCGGTCGGTTGAGTGTCTGACTTCGGCTCAGGTCATGATCTCGAGGTCAGTGAGTTTGAGCCCCGCGTCGGGCTCTGTGCTGACAGCTCAGAGCCTGGAGCCTGCTTCGGATTCTGTGTCTCCCTCTCCCTCTGCCCCTTCCCCGATCACGCTCTGTTCTCTCTATCTCTCAAAAATGAATAAACATGAAAAAGTTTTTTTAAAAAATAAAGTATGCAAGGGTTTTTACACTATCACAGAGCTGGGCAGACATCACATCAACTTTACAATGTTTCATACCTCCAAAAGAAACCTCATACTTATTAATAACACTCTCCATTTTCCTGCAGCCCTCTACCCCGGCCTCAGGCAACTGTTAACTGACTTTCTCTCTCTATCGATTTGTTTAATCTGGACACTTCATGCAATCTGAGGTCTTTTATGATTGCTTCTTTTAAATAGCATAATGTTTTGTGAGGACTATCTATGTTGTAGCATGTATCAGTACGTGATTTCTTTTTATTGTAGTGTCATATTCCATTGTATGCATATGCCACATTTTATTTAACCTCTTGTCAGTAGATGGACTTTTGAGTTGTTTCCACTTTGGGGATATTATTTTTTTTTTAATTTTTTTTAATGTTTATTTATTTATTTATTTATTTTATATGAAATTTATTGACAAATTGGTTTCCATACAACACCCAGTGCTCATCCCAAAAGGTGCCCTCCTCAATACCCATCACCCACCCTCTCCTCCCTCCCACCCCCCATCAATGTTTATTTATTTTTGAGACAGAGAGACAGAGCTGGGGAGGAACAGAGAGAGAGGGAGATACAGAATCTGAAACAGGCTCCAGGCTCTGAGCTGTCAGCACAGGGCCCAACGCGGGGCTCGAACTCACAAACCGTGAGCTAATGACCTGAGCCGAAGCCGGACGCTCAACCGACTGAGCCACCCAGGCGCCCCGGGGATATTATTAATAAATGCTGCCATGAAAGTTTCTCTACACTTTTTTGTGTAGATATATGTTTTCACTTCTTTGGGATACATACCTAGAAATGGAAATATTTGGTCATATGGTAGGTTCATGTTTATTAAGGAACTTCTAGACTGATTTCCAAAGGGCTGCATCATTTTACATTCTGTATCACCTCCCTTTTTGTTTGCTTGATTCCATAATAGGATATTTTTATTTTGTTTCTAATCAGTGCATTTTCCTCCTAAACTTTGGGAGCTCTTTCTGGCTGTGAATGGCCAGCAAGAGGTGTTTCAGAACCCAGAAGTTTTTCTGTATCACACCACAGATATGTCTCACCTTAGATATTAGAGAGACAGACTTAAGCTATCAAATGCAAGAACAGCTTACCTGAAACTGTAAACTGGATATATTATCCAGTATGCCTGCAAATTTAATTTTTCTCCTAATTCTTTTGAGAAATGAGGATACGTGAGTGTGCATCAGTGAAGTGTAAGGACAAAATTTAATCTCACACATTAAAAGTTATTTTACACTCTAGTGCAAGGGATACTTTCAGAAGAGATAGCAGAATATGAGAAGAATCATAGTCTGAAAGGCTTCCTGCTTCCAGAAGTATGGTGGAACAGATTGCATGCATGCGTGCATTTTTGTGTGCACACCCCCCCACCACATGAACACAAGGATGCTCACAGCAATTTTTTTTTAAGTGCTGAGAAAATGGAATAAGAGTTTCATACCAATATCTTGAGCCCTCACACCAGGTTCATGTTTGGAGTATACAATTTGATTCAATGAAATATATTAATGGAGAATTCAGAACAGCAGCTCCGCGAGGAACTTGAGTCTTCAGTAATTTAGGGATTGGGACAATATTGATGTGCCCTTCTTGGGCACGTTACACCACACTGGTCAAGATGGACTCTGAAATCAGACAGGTCTGGGTTTGAATTCTTTACTCCGTTTCTCGACTGCACTAAGCCTCAATTTCCTATTCTGAAATGAGGCGAGTACTAGAACCTACTTCATATGCCTGTTGTGAGAATTCTTTGGCAAGAATTGAGGAGCATTATGACATATTGTGAGAGCTTGAAAAAGTGAAGTTTCGTTACCACTGTGATTCAGTACTGTTCGTCCAGGATGAAGCAATACAGTCAACACCTTCAATCATGCCCCAGCTGGACGGGAGCCAGGACTGACTCTGACAATCCCACAGTGGTAACTGAGGATGCCACAAAAGACGCTGGAAAATTCTCCAAACATCGTTGGAATAGACGTGTTTTCAATCCATGCTACAAAACAACCATATTCTGAGATACTGTGCCTGAAAGGGAGAAGAATATTGAAGAGAACTGCGAAAGCAAACAGACCGCATCCCTATTTGCAAATCCTACAAATGGCTCCTGCATAGAAAGGGACAAGATGATGTCCCGTTATTTAATGGCGTCTGTGTCCAGCAAAGAAAGGGAGTGAATTTCCTTTTTATTTCTTGTTGGATGGCAAAGCTAGTTTGAAGAACATAACAAAATGCATGTTAAGAAATAAAGAGGTCTAAACTGTGTTTAATTGCAGAGACGCTAAAAGCATGGCAATACGTGTGTGCCGGGGTGCAACTTGATCCAAACTACATTTGGACTCAGCCTGTAATAAATTGTCAGAGCCGGTCTTTGCATTCACTTAAACTAATACTGAGTGTCTCATTTCTACAAAGTAAATCACAGTGGCTTTTTGGTACTTTATTTTCCATCTTGTGTATAAGTAAACTGCAGGATCAATTGGGAGGTAGAATCAATCTGCTATTTATTACCTTGAAATGTGACACCCTATTTTAAGTGCCCTATTCCCTTATGATTTCACTTGAGAACAGCATTATGTCCAAACACTATAGAAACCAGCTTTATAGCTCCTGGGTTTTTTACTTCAGCCTGGATGGATTTATATTGTATATAACTTTCAGAACCTAAATAAGTTACTTAGTGGATTTTGAAACAAGCATGTAAACGAGGAAGAGTCATTTGGGGTTTTGAGGGTCTTAAATCTTAGCAGAATGCACTCATGACCAGAACATTTTTTCATTAAAAAAAAAAAACAAAAAACATGCAGGACTCCCATTGACCCACTGATCGTGGCTGAATGTTCCAAAGAAAATAAATAAAAATCTCATGTCCAGGGGAAAGAGTCAGGCTTCATGCAGATTCCGTCATCTTGTCATTATATTTTGCAAAGAAACCTTGGCCTCTAATTTATGAGTTTCAGAAAGAATGCCTCCTCACACGGCTGGAAGGTTGAAAGGGCAAGAGATCTGATGTATATCAGGAAGGTTAAACCTAATCTTTGTGACCCGCCACCCGCTTTTCCTGATTAAAACAGGAGGAGCTGGGGCCTCGCAAAGACCTCCCCCTCTAACACACCGTTGGTATCTCAGTCCCTGATCTTGGCCTTAGGTCTTGGTTTATTTCAGAACGGTCATTACTTGGCCTGGTGGTGAGTACGCAAAACCTCTCTAGCAAGTGTGATAAAACATTTTTAAATGCCCCAAACTGAATTAGATGAAATTGAAGAGAAACTGACACTAATGAAAAGCTGATGACAAGCTTGATCCCCATAAATTTGTATTTTATTAGGGCTTAAACTTAAGGTTAACTAGAAAGAGAAGGAAAGAAAGAGACAAAACCATACAGGTGGTCCTGAGAAGATCACGGCAACATCACCTATCCCCTGAGCTACTGTAACAGCGGGGTCCTTCCTCCTTTCCTTTCTTCTTCCCTCCCCTCCTTCCTTCCTTCCTTTCTGATTCTTTTTAAATGTGTGCACTCCACTGTGTGTAACTTCTTTAAACCTTTCATTCTCAACAGTGTCTTGTGTGGAATGCGTCCGGGGCTTCTTAGAAGATAAACTTAAGAAGAAAAGATGGTTTCTTCCTTTACAAAGTAAATTAATTCCTATTAATGAATCCTTTAATATTTCAAGGTGCAACTCACCTCAGCCTTTCTTTATCCTTCAGAAGGCCTGAACTATACATTCGAAACTTCGGCACCATCCCCAGTAGATCAAGACCTGTCAGACAAAGCACAAATTAAAAGGGCATTAGGGACGCCTGGGTGGCTCAGTCAGTTAAGCGTCCAGCTTCGGCTCAGGTCATGCTCTCGCGGTCCGTGAGATCGAGCCCCGCATCGGGCTCTGTGCTGACAGCTCAGAGCCTGGAGCCTGCTTTGGATTCTGTGTCTCCCTCTCTCTGACCCTCCCCTGCTCATGCTCTGTCTCTCTCAGTCTAAAAAAAAAAAAAAAAAAAAAAAGGGCATTAATGTACATGTTGTGACAGAACTTATACCAGGGCACAATTGTGTGTGTGTGTACGAAAAAGATCCCCCTGTTCTTTTAAGCCCTTCAGGCCCCTCAAAACTGGTCTAAAACAGCTTATGTGTTCCGAGATTTATAGGAAAATTTATTATCTTAAAGATAAAATAAAATTCTACATTGTATACAGCCTAGGACGGACTCTGAGAATAAACGTAATTCTCCTAAATTATAAGGAACCATAACTTCTGGGTAAGTTCTTGTATCGCTGCCATGTAACCTTCAGTCAACCTGGAAATCACAAGGGACTTTTGATTCCAAACAATAAAGTTCAAGAGAGACTGATACCAGAGGGAAGAAATTCATAGGTTTACTTAAAGACAAAAGGGGAGGGGTTTGGGGGGCGGGCTGGGAGATGGACCGAAAATAAAGACAGGCAAACTATTCATTCTTATCACAGCCAGCCAATGTTAATTAAAACATCATTGCAAATGTATATCAGCAAAGAAACTTCTGCTGGTTCAGGAGGCCTGTGCCTATATAATCATAAAGGTATCGTGGTTATTTATCTACTGTTTGGATCTTATCCTTACGCCTCGAGAAGCAAGTGCTACTCCACCCCCTCGCTGCCCTGGTTTTATTACAGGCACTCTGTAGATGCCGTCATAAAGCGCGGGAAACATATGGGCCCTTGTTTGAACCTCTGTAATGAATCCTTCCACTCTGCTATTTCCTTCCAAAGTTGTTATTATTTTTTTTACATATTTTATTGCAGGCTGTTTGTGTATTCTCCCCCATGATCACTTGGCCAATGTTCGTATTGGTAAAATGGCATCGAAGGGTTCTTGCCTCTGAGAAAATTGCTGATTGACATGGTGTGCCAGTGATTAAGGGTGCTCTTGTGTAGCTGGGCTCCCCTGGCATGCCGGCTGCTTCCCGCACAAAGGGGGTGTGGGATGGCTTCCTTCCCAGAGCCCAGGACTCCGCCCTGTTGTTGTTTTGATTTGTTTCCTTTTCACTGAAAGATTTGCCACTAGTGATTCTCACTCTCTATCTGCCAAAATCCCCTTAACTCCTCTCCAGTAAACAAATCAGAGGTTTGAAGCTGAAAGCCTATGTGCCAGGTTTGGCCCACTGTTGGGTTTCGGTGGACGTATGCAGTTAGAAAACATTTTTTTTTTTTAATTTTTTTTCAACGTTTATTTATTTTTGGGACAGAGAGAGACAGAGCATGAACGGGGGAGGGGCAGAGAGAGAGGGAGACACAGAATCGGAAACAGGCTCCAGGCTCTGAGCCATCAGCCCAGAGCCTGACGCGGGGCTCGAACTCACGGACCGCGAGATCGTGACCTGGCTGAAGTCGGACGCTTAACCGACTGCGCCACCCAGGCGCCCCGTTAGAAAACATTTTTAAAAGAATTTGTTCACGTTTAACAACTGCAAGTTTTCACTTAAAAATCTGGGTTTCTGGAATAGTTGCTAGATTTTTTTTTTTCCAGACCGTGGAAATCACTGCGTGAAGATTTTTTTTTTCTTGAAAAACAGAACTGGCCAGCTGGGTCCACCTTCCCACATGGCGGCCAACCCCATCCCCACCCATTGGAAGGGATTCAGATGCAGGCCTGTTGTTTAGGCCGGTTGATGGCAGTCACTGAAGTACCTGCCTGGTCCCCTTGAAGGCACTGAATTTGGCATCCTGAAATAACCGTTTCCAGACATAAGGTATCAGAAAGTTTGTTTTTGAAATGGCAGGAGATTAAGCAATGGGTATCTGAACTTTAATGTATCCCATGCTATTTTAGAAGGTACCTAGGATTCCTTTTTTCAGGAATGCCTGACTCTTCTAGGAGAAATTTTATAGTCATAATCACTCAACATAATTTACGCATCTTTGCCTTCCCTCAATGTATGTGTTCTACTTCCGTGCATTACATGTATTCTATGATTTTTGATGGAGGAATGAATAAATGAGACTTGTCAGAGTCTAACAGAATTAAAATCTGATAGGTGTATGAAAGTGTATTACTTAAGGCTCTATTCTTAAGTTCCCATCCACCTCTTGATTTATGATGGCAGCCAGATCCCCCCCCCCCCCATCAAACACTCATACCCCTGAAATACCTGCTCCAACAACAGAGATTGACCACAGGAGGCATGCGATGCATATTTTTTAGATAGATTC
Source organism: Felis catus (assembly GCF_018350175.1). Taxonomy (NCBI): domain Eukaryota; kingdom Metazoa; phylum Chordata; class Mammalia; order Carnivora; family Felidae; genus Felis; species Felis catus. Next base: position 29,554,735 of record NC_058382.1, on the reverse strand, counting down.
GTTGATGAAATGTCACCGTTGGTAGCTAACTTTTATTGAGCACATATAGTGGGCCAGACACTGATTTAAGTACTTGATATGAATTCACTCAGATCTTTATTTCCATTTTACGGTAATAAAACTAAGACAGAAAAATTTTGCCTGCATCTGCAGATAAGAAAATTTAGATTCAGCATATGAGCCCAGTCAATCTGACTAAAGAGTTCACTTTATTGTGTTGTGTTGTGTTTTGTTTTAGTTTTGGCTATTTAATGAAGGTATGATTTCTTGAACTACAATACCATACTGACTATACGTATTCCTAAGGGGGAGGGGGTGATGCTTCCTCAAACTTGGTTTTATTTTCCCAGGCCAATGTAATCTTATGAGTAGAAAATACACATCTACATAATGTGCTTCAAACTTTAATTTCAAGAAGATGTTAAAGAACCAGTGGACAATGCGGACAGGGATCTTATGGGCCCAGTGCATCTGGCCCTTATAAAGAGTTGCCCCCTTTGGATATAAAAGCTTTGGTTTAGTTAGGTAATGTTAATTTCTGTAACAAGTAGACCCAGACATATGTCATGGCTCAACTTTAGTGGAAGTATATATAATTTTTTCCCTGTGTAGATCGATGCAGGCATTCCTGGTTGAAAGGGGAAGCTCTCGTCCATGTAGCCATTCAGGGATTGAATGTTTCAGGGAGTCTCTTTCATATTCAACTCGCTGCCTACAAATGCGTGACGGTTGTGTCCATTCTATCCAGCAAGAAGCAGATAAGAGTCTAAAAGAGCCCATAGGGGAGGGTTTTATGGGCCAAGTTTGGAAGTGACTCACGTTACACCCTCCCGTGTTCCATTGACTAGAATTTCATTATTTGGCCATACTAACTTTGGGAGACCGGGACATGGCATAAGTTTTCTGTGTGCCCAGGAAGAAAAGTAAAGGAATTTGGTGCCTCACTAGCCATCTCCTACCTCTTGTGAAGCTAATGATATTTGTGTTAGGAAGTCTTGCCCGGACTGTGTGTTTCAGAAATATCAGCATAATGCAGCTGATCTCGAGGCCCTCCGAAAACATATGGGCATATTGCAATTTGGAAATTGAGCTAAGAGGTATTATTGGGAAAACAGCAGTATCCACTGGGAGACTGACATTCCAAAACTCTAGGTAATGATTTTTTTTTTTTTTGAGAATATAAGAGAATTTTTTTTAAAGAACATTTAGAGAACATCTAGAATATTTGTTTTTGGAACCCTTTCCCTATGTCCCAAATGAACTAAAGGGTTCGTTCCTGTCTCCTTTTTAGGTGGCAGAGATCACAGAACAAAATTTCACACAGTAGAAACTTTTGAAACTGAGGATGATTTCTGGGGAAATTTTTATGGTTTTTGCCAATTTTGTTTTGTCTTATTTTCCATGAACCTTTAAGGGGGGTTCAAGGGAAGAACTAAGAGGACACATTATGACAGCTTGGTTAACCTGAAAACTTATCTATATCGGGCATTCCCTCTTGCTTCCACCCTGTAGAAAGAAAGATTTTTTACTGAACAGCAGCTTGGAATTTTCACACCACTGTTTGCCTCTGGTAGAAGCAGTGAAGGACATTCCCAGCTCCTAGAGTGTGGTCTCTAAATACCATTTCCCATTGGAGAAATGGCTGATTCTAGGTCTTGGGGGGACAATGTTCAAGGCAAGCCTTGTCCTCCCGGAATGCAAGATATTAAAGACTATTAGGGTTGATAGATATAAAGACTACTAGTCTCTAATATATTAGCGTATTCAAGATATTAAAGACTACTAGGATATAGATATGAAAGACTACTAGAGTTGTGTCAAAATGACTCAGGAACCAAAAGAACCCAGAAGATTCCCATTAGTCAAAAATGGGACAATTGCAGCACTAAATGCATTACAAGTGCAACAGATTTGAAGGCATTGCCCGTGTTTAAATCCTCGAGGTCGTAATGACACAAAAACAACCACCAAACAAACATATAAATAGCAATAACAACAAAGACCTCATGGTTCATCTTTGGACATTGATAGGAAAAACATAATATTTTGAAAAATAATAAATAGAAGGAAAAAATTAGACATCTGTCCCGCATTCTATCTAAGAGTTAATAATTAATAGTCAAAGACATTTTTTTTCTTTATGGAAAGATTTCAGCTTCTGGAATAAATGAAGAAGGAATAGCATTAGAACATCACTATTATGTGGCCCAAAATGTGATAATGGGTCTAAGCAGTAATTAGCAAAGGCTGCTAAGAGCACAAAAAGAAAGACACCAGATTTTAGGGGTCTCCTATTGGAAGAATACATTTCCTGAGACGTAATCTTGACTATTTTTCTTTGAGTTGAATCTTCATAGATACAGGAAAAAAAAAAAAAGAGTTCCTAAATTTTTTGTAAGAGGCTCTTAAAGATGCAGCTCATCTATTTTTCAGTGTCTGTTTATTTATTTTATTTTTTCAATATCCCTTGAAAGTTTTACATTACAAATTACCATAGTACTATGAAAAACCTTATTTCCTAGTGATCTGTTGTGTTTCCTATTATTGTGTAATAAGCAATAAGCACTTTTGATTTCTTTGCTTTGGCAACCAGGAAGCTTGAAGTTAATTTTTATGCTTAATTTCAGTTTTATGATGTATAAATCTGTACTAAAAACACTAAATATAATCAAGGCTCTAGAAACAATAACCAGTTTACTAGAAACAAACACAAGGAGCAGAGAAACATGTTGAAAGATACCATGGGGCCAAAAACAGCAAAAGCCAGTTGAGGGCAACATCACAGGACAAATAATGTGGTTTCTTCCACAAAAAAATTATATCATAAAGAAGAGGGGAACTTAGAAGAGACACAAACAGCAATCAAATACAATGCATGAATATTGCATGGATCCTAATTTGAACAAACATTTATTATTTTGTGCTGTATTAATAATTGGAGAAATGTGACCACTGATTGGGTATTGAATGTAATTTTAAAATATTGTTAATTTTATTTCAATGTTTACTTATTTATTTTGAGAGAGAGGATGTGCACGTGCGTCAGGGAGAGGCAGAACGAGAGGGAGAGAGGGGTTCCCAATCAGTCCCCACGCTGTCAGCATAGAGCTAAACACGGGGCTTGATCTTACGGTTCATGAGATCATGACCTGAGCCCAAATCAAGAGTTGGACTCTTAACTGACCCAGCCGCCCGGGTGCCCCAATTGTTAATTTTACGTGCGATAATGATATTGTGTGTGTGTTTAATGAGTGCTTCTATTTGAGAGATGCATACTGAAATACTTATGGATGAAATTATATATGCCTGGGATTTGTTTCAAAATAATAGGGGAGTGGAAAAAAGTAGGAGTTTATTTTTTTATTTTTAAAAATTTTTTTTTTCAACGTGTATTTATTTTTGGGACAGAGAGAGACAGAGCATGAACGGGGGAGGGGCAGAGAGAGAGGGAGACACAGAATCGGAAACAGGCTCCAGGCTCTGAGCCATCAGCCCAGAGCCTGACGCGGGGCTCGAACTCCCGGACCGCGAGATCGTGACCTGGCTGAAGTCGGACGCTTAACCGACTGCGCCACCCAGGCGCCCCAAAAGTAGGAGTTTAGACAAAGATAAGATTGGCGGTGAACTAATGATTGCTAAGGTTGAACGATAGATACGAAGAATTGACTATTTTATACATGTTTGAAATTTTAGAAGTTTAGAAGGTAAAGGGAGGAAAAGAAAAGAAAGGAAAAGAAATAGCGTGGTTAAGAAGGAAGACTCAGAACCAAACTGCCTGGGGACAAATCTTGCTTTTGTCATTACTAGCTATGGGATCCCGGGCAAGAGGCACCAGGCAACACCCCTTCATAAGTGTTTGCTATTATTATAATTATTATTAGATGGGCTTTCTCATTCTCTTGGAGATGGTTGTGCCTCTAGGAGCACGTCCAGGGTATTCGTGTGGGCTTTGGTGACCTGAACCAGAATAGAGACCCCAGTGGGCCTCTTATGTGTTGAAACCTCTTTCTCTAGCCCAAGATGGCACACGGAGCTTAGGCCGCATTTTCAAGACCCTCTCTGCCCTCTGACTTCGTGGTGCTCTGGTTCCCCGATTCAATCTGCTTCCAGTAACACATGAATCCCCTACCCATTTCTGCCTTTGTGCCTTTGCTTTGGTTGGCATCTTTGGCCTAGAATGCCCTTTCTTCCTTTTCTCCAAACCTGGGTCATCCTAGATGCCTAGCGCCCATCCCTGCTGCCCATGGAACCCTTTCTTGAATGAGAGGATACTCTGATCTCTTCTCTGAACTGCAAGGCACTCACTGAACATACCATCCAATCTAACTGTTCATTCTATCAGCCATGTGCTAGCCAAGTCATGTTGGTAAGCAAGAGAGCCTCTCGGGCAATCTCTTCCCAACTCTCCATTCAGTGATGGTCACTTTGGTAGCTTGAAATTGGCTGTGCCCATGTCAGGAGTATTTATTTCCACTGCAGCAAATACTACAAACCAGGGATCTTTTCCCTTCCCTGTTAGGAGGGTGTTAAACATTTACAAGCACAACACTAATTATATCCACCCATAGCTATCTGCAATGGACTGAAAGTTTGTGTCCTCCCTAAATTCAGACATCAAACTTCTAACCTCCAATGTGACTGTATTAGGAGGTGGGCCTTCGAAAGGTGATTAGATTGTGAGAGTAGAACCCTCATGAATGAGATGACTACCCTTATAAATGAGATCCCAGAGAGTTCTAGCCCTCCTCTTCCACCTGAGCCCACAAGGAGTAGTCAGCAGTTTGAAACCCAGAAGATGGTTCTCACCAGAACCCGACCATGCTGGCACCCTTATCTTGACCTCTAGCTCTAGAACTGTGAGAAACTCTAATAAGCCACCTAGCCTCTGGTCATTTATTATAGCAGCCCGAACTCAGACACTATCCCTCTGCACTCCTATCCTATGCCTGGCCTTGCATATGGTACACAGTAGGCCTTCAGTGACTGAATGAAAGGATGCTGGATGCCGTCATGTATCTTGGATCTTTTCTCCCAACTTGAAAACGCCTTAAAAGCAGGACTGGTGTCTTATGTACTCCACACTGGCTAATAGCACTGGGCGCATAGTAGGTGGTCACTGAGGGCTCATTATCGAGTGGTTACAGAAAGGAGTTTAATGACTTCCTCCAGTTTCAAGCAGAACTTCGACTTTTGTGGGGTTTTTTCTTTATGGTCAACAATAGCCAGATATTCAAACCTAGGCTGGGAGAGACAGCTTTATAGTTCTTTAAAGTAAACCAAGATCTCCTTTAAGCGACATCTTTAAAATCTTTGAACATCCCAACAAGGTTTCCTCTATACCAAGCTATGATCACCTTGGGGGATTTATGGGGAGTCCCCTTCTCATAAGTGCAGGACTGGGCTTGATGCAAAGTTCCCGTGCAAAGCCTTGCCTGCTTTATTAATCTTGGCAACTGGGAATAAGGCCAGAAGCCAGAACTGCAGCTGAGGGCCGGGGGTCCCCTCCCTGTCCCTTCAGACTCAGAGAGGTGTGGGGGGGAGTGTCTGTGGGGGGGTAGGCAGCTGTCGCGCATAAGCCCCGTGTCCAGTCCAGACCCCACACCTGGCCACGCCGGGAAGCAGTGGGTGGCTGTCCCTTGAAAAGGCCATTTGCCTTTAATATTTTACATGAGGATTCTTTCTTTAATGTTTTCCCATGATGTATTGAATGTGCAGAGTTTATGAAAGAAGCAATTAAGTGGGCGGAACCTGTAAATCAGGCTGATATTTAAAAGTATGCTCATTTACTGCTGTGCCATTATAATTATTCCACTCACCCTCTCCCCATCCCACCCCCTCCCAATCCCACTGGCTCCTGGGGGGCACAGGGGCTTTTGGTTCTAGTGCTCCCTCCCCTCCCCCTCTGCGTCCATGAGTTTTGGAGATAGCCCGCACCCAGGCTCCTTCTCCAGCAGAGGCAGGTGGCCCGCTTGGGCTCCTCGCCATCACTGTCCTAATCAGCCTCTGCACGTCTCCTCCTTAAGCGATTAAGACTCTGCTCACCTCCGTGAGCTCATAAACCTTCAAAATTTCCTCCAATCCTTGTACTACAGACAGGTCTTTCTCAAAAGGTTCTGGGCGCTGTGCAAAGACGCAGGGCTTGGTGGTGGTGGAGACTTCCATACTCTATCATCGTCTCCCGGGAATTGATCTCGCCTCCGTGAGCCACAGGTTTGTCATCAGGAAAATAGCCAAATGGGAGGAATGATTTCATCCCGAAAGAGCCAGGACGCCATTTCAACGAAACTATGCATATTAATCTTCGTGGCGAGGGGTAACGGCACCTTTCGTACAAAACTCCAGAGTCTCGGTGGTTTAACCACAAGGAAGCTGATTTCTCATTCACATACATCCTAATTGAGAGTGTGGTGGACGACTTTCACGTGGGAGCTCAAGCATCTGGGCGGTCCGTCTCCGTCTATATTCCATGGGTCAAATCAGCCCCCTGACCCCCTCTTCACTATAGAGGAGGCTAGGAAACACTGTTTCTCTGTACACCCAGGAAGAGAAGAAAAGGGAATTAAGCGAATGTGTCGCATCGCCTCTCTTCTAGCATCCGAAAAATGTTAGTTCCTCCCCTTCCCATCTACAAATGACTAAGCAACAGCTCAAGGGGCCAACCGGGCAATCCAAGGCGCCAAAGCCAGAAAGTGGACAAACTCTGACACCTGGAGACTTCTCTCCAGGTACCCTATGCATTATCACAGGTGGGGGAGATGGGATGCATTCCATATACAAACTGGAATCTGTTGTTGGTGGGGGAGGAAGTGCCGGATGGAAAGGGCCCTAAGGCGGTGCCATTACTGATTGGTGTCTGCCATTGGTGTGAAAGCAGAGAGTAGCTTAATTTGGGCCATAAGCACGTCAGTCCTGTTCTGTTCTCTTCCATCGGTTCTAACAGTGCATTTTCTGGGGCACCTGGGTGGCTCAGTCCATTGAGCGCCCAACTTTGGCCAAAGTCATGATCTCATGGTTCATGAGTTCCAGCCGCTCGTTGAGCTCTCTGCTGTCAGGACAGAGCCTGCTTTGGATCCTCTGTCCACCGTTCCCTGCCCCCCCCCCCCCCCCATGCTCTCTCTCTCTCAAAAATGAATATACACTTAACAAATAAAATAAAACAAAAGTGCATTTTCCATGTCCCATTTCCTTAAAGCTCCCTTCCCAAGTGATGAAAAGTTCATAGGTCTGAATGCGTCATCCTTTCCTGATGCAATACTAGCACCACAAGTGGACCTCACCATTCTTAACCCAGTAGAGTAACGGAAGCTAGACAGTCTCACAGACTGAAGCAGGCCAGAGAGGGAGCCATATCCCATAACTAGCCTTCGCTTTGCCGCCTCCATACTTTTGCTGTGCTGCTCTTTCTGGCCAGAGTGCTCTTCTGTCTAGTCTATACTTTTCCACCTACCAAAATTTGAATTTTGCTCCAAGGTCCAACTCAAATGTCAGCTCCTTCTCCAGAAATCCCCCTTCTAGACTTAACAGAGTTAATTCAAATTCCCCTCCCCTCAGCCTTTCTCATACTCTACGCAGTATTATTGTAATTATGTTTATCTCTTTCTCCCACAGAATGCAGAGTCATTGGGGGCAGGAACCATCTTGTCTCTAGTGCCTTCCTTACTGCCCTGCCCTAATCCACAGCCCACTCTCAACACTCACACACACACACACACACACACACACACACACATACACACTGCCAATCCCTTGAGAAATGTCAACACACTTTTATGTAATGAAGGATGGCAGTTGGATGGGTTGCTCCTTGGTGCCTGGCAATTATATCCATCAGGACACAGAGTCCGAGAGAGGCCACCCCTGAAAAGAAAGTCTTCCAACAGCAATCTGTTGTACGTATTCTTGGCCTGTGTTTAATGGAGTTTTGGTGGAAGTCTACTGAAAAACTAAGGGCCATAATAGCCCCTATACCAGATGGTCTCATGCAATGGAGAGGAAACAAGCTTAGAATCAGATGGGCCTCGGCTGGAATAGCATCTTTGCCATTTTCTAACTCTGCAACCTTAATTTTTCACCTCTCAGAGGCCAAGCTCCTCCACCTATAAAATCGAGATAAGTTACATGGTTAGCATGAGGTCTAAATGAGACAAAGTATGCATTATTTTATAGCACGACACTTTGTGCTCAGTCAAAAATATTATTATTAATTTATTATTATTATTATACTGTAGATATGAACAGTGGGACAAATGAGCAGATTTCTACTCAAAGTGATCGTTGCTGGACATGGGCATGTGGCAGCCTGCCGAGACCATCTTCATTCTTGTGCTTTCTTGTATGGTGTCAAGATTCTGTAGCCGGGGTGATGGGGTCTAGCTTGAGAGTTTGCCCAATGTTTATTCAACCAGTATTTATTGAGAACCTGTCGTATGTCGAGCACTGTGCTAGGTACTGGGGACAATAGTGATGGAAGGAACCAGAAGATCCACCAGAGCTTACAGAGTGGTGAGGAGCACTGGACAGGTGATCATATAAACACGACTCGGGTGGTGTATGTCTCTTCATCCCAGGGCCGTCCTGGAGGAGAGATCGAAACACCTTGGTTCTAGGCCCGTCCAGAGCTCCAGCATGCCATATGAGCTTCGTCAAGGTCACTTCATCTCTCTGAGCCTGTGCTTCTTCATGTCTAACTTGGGCCTCAGACCCCTTTGCTCTGGGGGTGGTTTGTCAGGATCACATAAGAGCTTTCATTTGCGGGAAGAGCTTTGGAAGGAAAGAGTCTCCTAGGAAGGTGGGGGGTTCAGAAGACCCCTCTGTACACATCTCTCTCCTGTAGGATATTTCTTTTTAACAGTTTCCAACCAGGTATCCCCCTCAGAGAGCAAGGAGGCTCAGGTATACTGGTGGCCCTTCCTGGGAAGACATGAATGCTTCTCCTTCTCCTCGTCAGTAGCTTGGCCCACTTGATGGCTGGCAGTCCTGGAGCAACAGACCCTGCCATCGTTCTGCTGTTTCGAGTTGGCTTTCTTGGCTGTGTGGACAGACTCTCTAGCCTTGACCTTGTCATCCCAGTCTTTTCCATGAAGGTCATTTGGGGGCTAAAGATGGTGTGTGTGTGTGTGTGTGTGTGTGTGTGTGTGTGTGTATGACGGTGGAGGGTGGGGACACTTTTATCACATGGCTCTGCTGAGAATTTCATCCGTGGAGCTTCCATTGGGGATTGTGCGCACTCGAGGAGTACCTGAATGCAGGGAGTCGTGGACACGGTTTGCAATTAATGGCAATAATACCAGCAGCCATAACAACAGCGACGATAGCAAATAGCCATTAAATCCTCACTCCCCCTCAGGCCCGAGTTTCAGGTCCCTGTCTTATTTACCACCACAACTCAATGGGGCACAGCAATGCTATTGTTCCTTCAGGTGCATTATCTCACTGAATTCTCAGGACACTACCTAAGATAATAATAGCGGTTATCGTTTACAGAGTACTTGGCCCGGGCTAAGCACTGCTTTCAGCACTTGGTCTTAACCCGTGTAACGTCCTATAACATCCCAGTTTTGCGGAGGAGGAAACCACGGCACAAAAGAGATGTAAGTTGCTAGACTACCCACCAGCCAGCAGGTAAGTCGCAGAGAAGTCTGACTCAGGGCCATACCTGTAGTCCCACCCAGCCTGTTACCCCACAGACATAGATGTGCCCAGGCTGTTCGCTTTCTGGAGGGTGGGGAGGCGCTCCTGGGTCTCCTTTCTGAGCGGTCCTTTCATCCATGCTGTAGGAACTCTGTCATGTCATCATCTAGCATCTGTGAGGGACATCTACCTTTTGAAGGCACTATCTGATCCAGGCATCTGATTTTCTTCCCCCTTTTCAGAGCTGGGCAGGCCGGGGTGGGGGTCTCCACTGCACAGATTCTGAAAGTAAGTCCGTGTTGGTTCACCCCCGGATCTTGTCCAAACACAGGTTCTGCTTCAGAACTTCCGAGGAGGGGCCTAAATGTTTCCAAGCAGCTCCCACGTGATGTCGAAGCAGCTCGTGGGGCCACACGTTGGGTAGTGAGCATTTTGACTCATCCCCCTTTCCGTTGCCTCATGATGCAACCTTCTGCGTGCTGCCTTGCCCCGGGGTGCAGAGGGCTCCCTGACATTTTCCTTAAATCCAGCTTCTGACTGTGGCCAACCAGTTCTGCCGGTGGGGATGGGGATTGCTGACCTCACCACCTGGTGAGTCAGGAAAGCCAACATGCTTTTCCTGGGAAGGTGAGGGCAGAGAGAGCCAGAACACTCCTTAATGCCCATGCCCCCTGGTCTTATTACACTCCTAGTCCCCTAGTCCCTCAGGCAAGGCCTTTCTACTTAGGATTTTCACTTTAATGCACAAGTGGTCACCTCCAGGTCAGTTCCTAATCCCTCCTGAGATAATTGGCCTCAATGAGGTGAGGACTGGACAATTATACAGCCTCAGGGACTGGCCCTCCCCTTGCCTCATGCCTCAGACACAGCTCATTTTATTTCTGATTTTACGGGGTGCATTTATTGTTGGCCTTTGGGTTGCTGGTGTCTCCCATGCCCGGTGTGGGGGGTTTTATGTGGATACTAGGTCCGATTGCCCTTTAGAAAGGTTCTGCTTTTAATTAAGCTTTTTTTTCTCCAGTTGAGCATGGGGCTTTTGCATTTTAGTGCTTTAAAAATAAACATTTATGATCGGTTTTTAAACGATCCTTATTCTTATGTATCCATAATCAGCTCCATGGCCGAAGATGGCCGTTCACCCCGAAGCCTCCACTCTCTCATCGCAGGACAAGTCTCTGTATTTCCCGGTAGAAGTCAGAGACTCACTCTCCTCTAGGTGGCAAGGACAAAGATACAGACCACCTGGCATGCGGAGAGGCCTGGTGCCCTCCTCGCGGCGTCTCTCCCCTCCAGGAGTCCTGCCTCTCCCTGCTCCTTCAGGCCAGCTCCAAACTGGCAGACGAACCTGCCACAAGGCTTGGCCCATCGCCCCTCACTTACCGCGTTCTCACATCTCCAGATCCTGCCGACCACCCAACAGTTTTGCCGTTTCTTCCATGCCACTTGTTGGGGTGCATTTTACCGATCTGTCCACTCTTCCTGACAAGATCCGTTCGACACTCATTCGTACCTTTCTTCGACAAATTATTGAGTGCTTCACGATGTGTCGGAATCCGTTCAAGACGGACAGCAAACATACTCTGCGGTCATGGAGCTTATAGTCTTACCCATTTAGTTACTTAAACACAATTATGGCAGCTGTTACGGCAGAGAGCATATCCTGGCCACCTGACTCATTTGCAATTATATATTTATATAGACACCAATATATATACATACATATGTATATATATATGTGTGTGTGTGTGTGTGTGTGTGTGTGTGGGCACCAAGTATTATCTCTTTGAGCCAAGTGATTATTTGGGGCTTCCTATAGAACAGGAAACATGATAGAAACGACAGACCCCTGGGACAGCCTGCTGGCATCCCTTTCTCCAGAACAATCAGAAGCCATGTGTTTCGCCCTGACTCCTCCCCCTTTCTTACCCACCGGACCAAGTCTGTGTTGCAGGCTTTCAGCCTGTACTCCTTCTGTTTGCTCTGGCTCTCTAGGGGTGAAAGCTTGCAAACTCTATTGCCCAGACTCTTCTGCCCGCTGGGTTCCAGATAGGTTTTGCCAGGAAGTTGTATTTTTGACAGATTAGAAGGCAGAGAGTAGATAGAAGCTTGTCTGCTACTTTTTTTTTAATGTTTATTTTTGAGAGACAGACAGAGCACGAGCAGGGGAAGGGCAGAGAGAGAGGGGGAGACACAGAATCCGAAGCAGGCTCCAGGCTCCGAGCTGTCAGCACAGAGCCAAACGTGGGGCTCGGACTCACGAACCATGAGATCATAACCTGAGTCAAAGTCCAGTGCTTAACTGACTGAGCCACGCAGGTGCCCGAAAGCTTGCCTACTTCTGATCACTGCAAACAGTAGCAGAGGGGACTCTTGCACTATATCAACATAGGCATTTCCAGCAGCATCTTGGTTCCAGTAGTATTAGTTTCAACTGTGTAGATCACTGGTTAGCACCATGAGCTCATGCTTCCAGTCGCAAAAGCAATAAATCGTGGCTCATGGGCTCCATCCCAGAAACAGTAGAACCAGGTTATCAGTCTCCGGGTAACACCCATTTCCCATTTTGTTATTGTACCTCTTCCAAAACTTCCTTTACGCTTAAAAATCTAGAGTGATTACTGTTTTCTTGACAGGACACAGACTGGTAAACCCAACATCACCATAATCATGTAGCCACGAACTCACTAATTCCTGTAACATACACTTCCTAAGTATCTTTATATCCACCTTTCCTCCATCCCCACTGTCATGCCCATGCACTTGCTCTGAAATGTATTTTCTGGGCCATTGCTAGCACAACTCACATGTCATTTTCTAAGTGCTAGTTTTCCCCCGCCAGCCCCCTCTTTCTCTGTCTACCCACCCATCATCACAATTTCTCTGTGTATCCGAAACCATTCTAGAATATAAAGTTGAACCTCAAATGTGAAATAAAGATTTTTTTTCAGACATACACAAACTGAGAGAAGATTCACACTGTAAGAAATGTTAAAGAAAGTCCTTCAGGCAGAAAGAAGATGACACCAAAGGGAAAAACAGATCTACACGAAAGAAGGAAGTGTTCCAGAAATGGCAGCTACACATAGAGATACATATGATGCTGAGAAAGGAGAAATTAAAGTATATCATTCAAAGTTTCTTTTATGTTCTATGGGTTGGTATAATATTACCTGAGATAGAGAATGAAAAGTAAAAAATGCACATCATTAATTCTAGAGCAACCACTGAAATAGTTATGGCTAATAAACAGTTGTAGCTAATAAACCAACAAAGGGCATTAAAAAGGGAACAGAAAGTACTCAATCCAAAAGTACTCAAAAAGAATAAAAAGGGAACAATGAATAAATGGACCAAATAGGAAGCAAATGACAAGACTGTATAATTTTACCTAACCATGTCAATAATCATATTAAATATAAGTCATCTAAATACCTCAGTTGAAAGGCAGAGATTGTCAGGTTGGATAAACAAGCAAGAAGCTGCCTACAGTAAATGTAACTTAAACATAAAGATATAAATAGGTGAAAAGCAAAAGTGTAGAAAAAGTATGTCATGCTAACAATTATCAAAAGAAAGTTAGAGTGGTTATATTAATACCAGACAGGGGTGTCTGGGGGGCTCAGTTGGTTAAGCATCCGACTTCAGCTCAGGTCACGATCTTGCGGGTTGCTGAGTTCGAGCCCCATGTAGGGCTCTGTGCTGACAGCTCGGAACCTGGAGCCTGCTTCAGATTCTGTGTCTCCCTCTCTCTCTGCCCTTCCCCCACTCACACTATGTCTCTCTCTCTCTCTCAAAAAATAAACGTTAAAAAAATGTTTTTAAATACCAAAGGTTATTTCTGAGCAAAGAATATTACCAAAGACAAACAAAATAATTTTAACAATAGCAGAGTGATTTTATCAAAGGATTTAAAAATCCTAAGATTTTACACACTTAGGAGTAAAACTTCAAAATAAATGAGGCAAAAACTGTGAAACTACATAAAGAAATAGAGAAATCCACAATCACATTTGGATGTTTATGATAACAATCTTTCTTAATATAATAAGTAGAAAATCAACAAGGCTATAAAAGACTTTAACAGTACAATCAACCAACTTGATCTAATTGACATTTATAGAAAACTCTATCCAAAGAAGCAGAATTCACATTGTTTTCTAGTGCATATGGAACATTTACCAAGATAAACCATATTCTCCCCAAACTGACTTCTCACAGACTGGTGCACACACTCTGTTTATGCCTTTATGTCCTTCCACGTGATGTTCCCTTGGCATGAAATTCCCTTCCCCGTGTACCCACCCTCACGTGCCTGGCTAACTTCTGTTCATCTTTCAAAACTGCTCAGCCGTTACCTCCTTTATGAGGCCTTCCTCAACTACCCCAAAGAGATTCCTTTCTGCTTTGCATGACTGTAATCCTTTGTACATCCATTCATCCTTGCTTGTATCACAGTATATTAAATTATATGTACAGTTTTTCTGCTTCCCCCACTCGATTATAAGACCAGATTTAGGATAAAAACTAAATTATGATTAAGAACTATGCCAACTTATTGATCAACAATAAATAAAGCTACTGTTTATTGAATACCTAATATGGGCCCAACACTAGCATACATTGTGGTTTAAAAAAAATTTTTTTTAACGTTTATTTATTTTTGAGACAGAGAGAGACAGAGCATGAACGGGGGAGGGTCAGAGAGAGAGGGAGACACAGAATCTGAAACAGGCTCCAGGCTCTGAGCAGTCAGCACAGAGCCCGACGCGGGGCTCGAACTCACATACCGCGAGATCGTGACCTGAGCCGAAGTCCGACGCTTAACCGACTGAGCCACCCAGGCCCCCCATGTGTTTTTAAATGTAGAGACTATTTTAAGAAGGGTTTACTTAGTAAGGGCTATGTGCCAAACTCTAGGATGCTATATAGAAAATGCTCCCCAAAATATATTTGGAAGGACAGGATGATGGGACCCTGCTAAAAATGACCTTTATTTAGCAGACTCACAAATCACTGTAATTTTCCAAATCAAACCAGACATGTAGCTAGCTACTTACTGTCTTTCTTCAAGTTGTAGTTCCAGTATCACGACAGGGAAGGGATGTTGACCGTGTGCTGGTGTAGATACTCTCTCCGGTGGCCCCAGTCAGAACTGTCCCCCAGTGAGAGAGCTAATGAAACAAGAACCATCCTCTGACCTCCTGTACCATCACTGAGAATAAATTACCCCATTCGATGGGGAAGAATATTTTTCATTCATCGATTCTTGCAGCCATCCAATAATCTGGATTGCCTCTTGCACTTAATCTTCCACTTGGGAAGGAGAAACTGTCCTCACAAAGGGACACCCACTGTGCATCTCACAAACCCTGCATGTGATTTATCTGTGGCACGCCAAGGAGAAAAAACAGATTTTTCATCACGCATCGTCTTCGCTCGCCTGAATCCTTATCAACAGCATCATTCTCAGGAGGGAAAAGCAGCGATTTGCTATGGGACACAGGCCTGGCTGCTTAGGAACGTCATCCTAATGTCCTTTTTGGCTTGACCAGGTGGATCCGAAAGTCCGATTCACTTTTCTTGCCGCGGAAGTCCTAGATCATTGGGCTAGAAATGAAAACCATTTTTCTCCCTCAGTCAGGGCAAAAAGGAGAACATTTGCCAAGTCATTATATATAGCAGATTGTTGCAGGAGGTACTTAAAAAGAAGCCCAAGGCAGACAGCGACCACACAACATCAAGAGGGCAAAACTTAATTGGCAAGGAAAGGGAGATTTGCCCCGTCTCCCCGATGACAGCACCTGAGGCGTTGCCTCGTAGCCAGTAAATGACATGGAAATTGGCATCGTGGACGTCCAGGGAACTTTAATGCCTGCTGCTTGAAGCCGAGTTCCTACTTCAGGTAGGCTTTTGTGTGGCAAGATCTAATGAAAAAATCCCTTCCTTTGTAAATTCATGGCCCTTGAGGCGACCAGATCTGATGGTTCCAGGAACACGTGCAGGCACATGGAATACTGAATTTCCAGCCCCAAAGACCTTGGTGGGAGGTGCACAGTGAACACAAGCCCGGATTATGAAAGTCAAGGTCATGGGTGACAGAGGTCAAGCTAGCAGTTTCCTCCTTGGTTTTCTCTTCATGGACAGACGACGTG
Source organism: Felis catus (assembly GCF_018350175.1). NCBI lineage: Eukaryota > Metazoa > Chordata > Mammalia > Carnivora > Felidae > Felis > Felis catus. The sequence continues at coordinate 29,538,953 of NC_058382.1, read as the reverse complement.
GACAGAACCTCTCTGCCTACCAAAATGTGTTTATTGGATGATAATTCGAGGGAGAGGGAGACACAGAATCCAGAGCACGTTCCAGGCTCTGAGCTGTCAGCACAGAGCCCAACGTGGGGCTCCAACTCACAAACCGTGAGATCATGACCTGAGCCCAAGTCGGACGCTTACCCGACTGAGACACCCAGGCGCCCCTGTCCTTTGAGTTTCTTATTATTCTAGCCAGAACGCCAGCTTGATGTTACAGTTAACCAGCGTCACCTAATCATGGGCAAATGGGTCCTTCTTCCTTCCCTCCCTCCCCAAGACTTTTGTGTCTTGCAGGCCACTAAGCCCACATTCTTCATGGAACAAAACTGACCTGTAGAAATTCCCAGGTTCTGATGCTCAGTGGGCAATTGACTTCACCTCCACATGGCTTTATTTCAAATAAGGCTGATCACTTTGTGTGAGACCCTGAGGTTCCAGAAGGCAACCCCATCCGCCTGCTAGCGCTTTAACACAGCACCTGGCCCATAGGGGATGCTCGATAAATATTTCTTAAATCGTTCTGTACTTAACGTGTTTCAGGATGTTTCATGAGAGATAAAAGTACACAAAATCACTTTGAGAATGTAAGAACGCTGGAGGGAGGGGGGCGCGCCTGGGTGGTGCAGTCAGTTAAGCGTCCGACTCTTGATCTCGACTCAGGTCACGATCTCACAGCCCGTGAGTTCGAGCCCCACATCGGGCTCTGCTCTGATGGTGCGGAGCCTGCTCGGGATTCTGTCTCTCCTTCTCTGTGCCCCTCCCTGGCTTGTGCGCCCGGCCCTCTCCCTCGATGACTAGATAAACATTAAAACGTTAATAGAAAATAATTTACAAGAACACTAGAAACACTACAGTCATTTTCAATTTCTGCAGGTAAAGATTCCAGCCTTCACAGCAAAGGAGGGAAGAGCTGAGAGCCTAATAGATCAGAAAATGTTATAAGTAGAAGAACCCATTTTTAAAAAGAGAGAAATTCACTTCTTTGCTAGCTCCTCGTGGACCGGGTAGAGAAGGAAATCAAGGCTTGAGGAAATGTATTGTTGTTGTTACTGGTAACATCTAATATGTGTTGAGCACCTTCTGTATCCCACGGCTGTGCTAAGTATTTTACACGTGTCATCTCATAACTCACAGCAACCCCATAAGGTGGCCACTTTGTCATGCTCTTTAGCAGAGAAGGCCCAGAGAGGATAAGAAATTTCACCAAGCTTACCTGGCTAGTAAAAGGTCCGGCCAGGATGCGTGTTTAGTCAGAAACGGAAGCATGCCTCAGGTGAAAGTCATGTTTACATGCATTTCTGTCACACCTAATTATCCGTTGGAGCTCGGTTTTTCTGTATCAACATACTTAGGGTCTCCCAGTAATGGCAGAGTTCTTCAGTTCCTATATGTTACAATTTGAGACCGGTGAGCAAGATCCCATCCATGTTGATCATTAGAATTACTTCCACGGTTTCCCTGAGAGAGGATACTTCTCCAAATACCACTTTCACAGCCCGGGTTTTGACCCTGGCTTTAAAAGTCAGATGTGTCATTTTACTATAAGGTGATTCTTGATGCCATCGAAGTAGAAGTCTGTCTTCTCACCAGCTTTATAGTCAGATCTGAATGGAAATCCCCGGGGCAATTAATTTAACCATTTGAATTCATTTCCTTATCTGGACGATGGGAATAAACACACTAAGCCCACTAGGTTGCTGTGGAGATCCAGGGAGATAATGTGAAAGCCTGTAAATTATATTTATGATAAGAGCCTCAAAGGACAGGGGCACCTGGGTGGCTCAGTTGGGTAAGCGTCCGACTTGGGCTCAGGTCATGATCTCACGGTTTGTGAGTTCAAGTCCCATGTCGGGCTCTGTGCTGACAGCTCAGAGCCTGGAGCCTGCTTTCAGATTCTGTGTCTCCCTCTCTCTGCTCCTCCTCCCCTCATGCTCTGTCTCTGTCTCTCAAAAATAAATAAATATTAAAAAGAAAGAAAAAAAGAAAAGAAAAGAAAAGAAAAGAAAGAAAAGAAAAGAAAACTCAAAGGACATCCCCAAATCCCACTTACAAAGCATTCGGAGTTACAGGAACAAGACTTAGGCTTAGCAAACCCTTTTTCCATACAGATAAAAAACATGAAATAGTTTAAGGAAATAACTGCTTCAACCACTTCAAAAACTTGACGTATTAGAAAGTTAGAGTTATACGGGTATCTTCACCTTTTTTAAGTGTTCAGCAGCAACAACCTGACTTTTCTCCATTTGCGTGGTTTCGGCTTACTTTACGTGACCACGTCCCAGATGCATTTCTTTTGATTTTCACTCACTCAGATTGTACTCCCCCCACATTCCACTTAGATGCGTGAGGTCTTAAAACAAATCAAGTAATCCTTAAGACTGCATCACCACCCCCCTAGCATACGCAGAGCCGTTGCCATATTGTTGACACGAGCCTGGTGACGTGCTCACTGAGACCCAGCCATCAAAACGCGCCATCTTGGCTTTCAGGGACCTTGTGATCTAAGGCGAACATAGTGACATCTCCTGGCAGGAAGTTGAGGAACAGATCGGAACATATACACGGGGAGAATATGTCGGAGACATCTCGGATTCTCATTTTCAAAGTAGATGTTTTCC
>NC_058382.1:29091305-29158805 GCF_018350175.1 Felis catus | reverse complement strand
GGGGGAGGGAAGCCGAACCGGAACTGCAGAACCCCAGGGCACAACAGGGAGAGCTATCAAAACAATGTTGGGGAAAAAATAGTCTCCAGCTGCTGGAGACTACCAACCGTGTTGTAATATATTTTTTTTTAAGTTTAAAAGCAGATGGACGCATACAAATGTCGTGATGTTATCAAAGCACGTATGGGAAAATTTACAACAGCGCTTAGCACCGCGAGAAAGGAGGGAAAACAGCGTAAGGAAGACACTTCGAGTGTCTTTGCAATGTTTCCTGCCTTAAGCTGAGTCTTGGGTACCGCAATATTTGTGACAATATTCTCTGTCGCCTTTTTTTTTTTTGGCAGGCCTGAAATATCTCAGCACAATACAGTGTTAAAAGAAGAGGAGGGAGAGGAATTGTTTGATGTTCTGTAAGAAATGCCACCCGGTGAGGGATGAGAGTTGGTCAGACTGGCTGTCCATGAACCTGGGAAAAGCTTATTTCCCAGTGCGTGGCCAGAGGCACCCTCCCAGGGGTGGGTGGTCCTACCGGCCACACAGCCACACGTGGCAGCGCCTGCAGGCAGTAAGTGTGGCGAGCCTCCCGGGATGCCACCGCGGCTTGCTGCGATGCAGTGTGCGTTCCCCGGCCAATCATGCTCCCCCCAGGTGAGGGATGGGATCGCTCCATCTCTGTCACCTGCACAGAAAAGGAAGTGCTGTAGAGAGACAGATTACACCATCTATTATCAAGTAGACAGAAGATAGACTGAGGGGGCACCTGCAGCTCACCAGATGTTATATCCATCATCGGAGTCGTGGGAAAGGCGGGCCTTACCTCCTTCCTCCTCCCTGTTCCGCCAGCCAGTCCAGCCCCTCCAGGGAAGAATTAGATACGACATTGACTCACGGACCAGTTCCCTCAAAACTGGCCTGATGTCGGGGTGGGGTGGGAGCACTGCAGGCAGGGGACACTGCTCCTGGGCTATGGAAATAGCCAAGAAGAGAGGGTAATCTTGAAAGTTTGTGCACTTGGGCCATTGACAAAGCATGATGAATATATCCCTTAGAACTTAAAAAAAAAAGCCCAGTTAATACCATAGCTGTGGTCACCATCAACACCACAGGTATCATCACCATCACCATCACCATCATCACCATCACCATCACCATCATCACCATCATCGTCATTATCACCATCATCACCATCACCACCATCACCATCATTGTCATCATCATCATCGCCATCATCATCATCACCGTCATCATCGCCATCATCAACACCACCACCATCATCACCATCATCATCATCACCATCATCACCATCACCACACCATCATCATCACCATCATCACCATCACCATCACCACTATCACCATCATCATCACCATCACCATCATCACCATCACCGTCATCGTCGTCATCACCATCAACACCATCACCATCATCACCATCACCATCATCACCATCATTGTCATCATCACCATCACCATCATCACCATCACCGTCATCGTCGTCATCACCATCAACACCATCACCATCATCACCATCACCATCATCACCATCATCATCATCATCACCATCATCACCACCATCACCATCATCATCACCATCACCATCACCAACATCTTCACCATCCCCATCATCACCATCACCATCATCACCATCATCATCATCATCATCACCATCACCATCACCATCACCATCATCTTCACCATCCCCATCATCACCATCCCCATCATCACCATCATCATCATCATCATCATCACCACATCACCATCATCATCACCATCATCATCATCACCATCACCATCATCATCACCATCACCGTCATCATCACCATCATCATTACCATCACCATCATCACCATCACCATCACCATCATCTTCACCATCATCACACCATCATCACCATCACCATCACCACTATCACCATCATCATCACCATCATCGTCATCATCACCATCATCGCCATCATCACCATCATCAATATCAAATGCTTACTCTAAGACAGGAATTCTAAGAGTTTCACCTGCATTTTTTCATTTATCCTTGGCAACATCTTTGCAACAAAAGTACTATTAATGTCCCTGTGTTACAGCAGAGGAAACAGAGGCATGGACAGATAAGTCACCAACCTGAGGTCTCCCCAAGTGGACTTCCACAAATAGGCCATCTCCTTTTACCCAGGCATCACTCCACAGGTGAGAGGTAGGGGGTTCTACTGCTTCCTTGTATTCCCAAAGCACTCTGGGAAGGGACAGCACATCTAAGACGGCTGCCTCTGGCCAGGAAAGACCCTAAAACGTGAACCCTGGGGAGTTCTACAACTTTCTCCAGAACATGAAAGGCTCTTCATAACCTTATGAATCTTGGGGGATGAGCATGGCTGTTATAAGAAAGCAGAAGCCTAGAAAGACGTAACCCATTCCCACAGAAAGAACCCCTGTCCTTGCCATCTTGGGGAACCCCCTCATACTCCAACCACTTCTACCTGCTGGCCTTTGGGGACTGGGCACCAGAGAATGATGAGCCCTACCATCATCACTCACTCAATGCCTAATACCTTCAAAGGGGACCAAAATATACCACCCAAAAACATGTGTCTTTGGCATATTGGTTATTTTAAGTTGGTTTTTGTTTGTTTGTTTGTTGTTGTTGTTGTTTTAAAAACAGCAGACACAGGGGCGCCTGAGTGGCTCAATCAGTTAAACGTCTGACTTTGGCTCAGGTCATGATCTCAGGGTTTGTGAGTTCGAGCTCCGCATCGGGTTCTGTGCTCAGAGTCTGGAGCCTGCTTCTTTTTTTTTTTTTTTTTTAATTTTTTTTTAACGTTTATTTATTTTTGAGACAGAGAGAGACACAGCATGAATGGGAGAGGGGCAGAGAGAGAGGGAGACACAGAATAAGAAGCAGGCTTCAGGCTCTGAGCCATCAACCCAGAGCCCGACGCGGGGCTCGAACTCACGGACCGTGAGATCGTGACCTGAGCTGAAGTCGGACGCTTAACCGACTGCGCCACCCAGGCGCCCCTGGAGCCTGCTTCTGATTCTCTCTCTCTCTCTCTCTCTCTCTCTCTCTCTCTCTCCCCCTTCCTCACTCACGCTCTCTCTCTCTCTCTCTCTCTCAAAAATAAATAAACATTTAAAAAAATTTTTTTAATTAAAAAAAACAGCAAACACAGGTGAAGCTCTGGAAACTGAGTAGAAGTTACCTTTTGATAAGAGGCATTTACATTTACAAGAGAAATACCCGTTTTAAAGGCAGCTCCCTTGTTACACCAGAAACAGGGGGATGATTCAGTCTCCAAAATCTCTCAACGGAGAAGGCTGGAACTTAAATCTGCATCAGACTTTACCCTGTTGACTGCACATTTCCTGTCAAGCCTCCCTGACTGCACCCACCTCCAACATCTACATTTATCCTTAGCTAAAGATAGTATTTAAGGTGATGGCTTGGGCTATTTTGGGGAGTTAGTTTTCCCGGGTCTCTCCCATGTATGCAGAAGATACATGTACACGCTCTCAAACTTTTGTTTGTTTTTCTTCTGTTAACCTATCTTATATCAATTCCATTATTAGAGTATTCTTAGGAGGCCAGTCTTAGAACCTAAAAGGGAGGAAGGAAGTCTTTTCCACCTCCCGTACCTTCCTGCAGTCAGGGCACTTTACCATCTGATCTGGAAACCTCTTTTTACACCTGCAGTTCTGTTTCAGTGAGTCTGAGGGAGCACCCAGGTGTGGACATTTGTAAAGCCCCCATAGGCCACACGACACACCTGCAGAGTTGGCACACACTGCCTTAGGCTATGGAAGTTTCTGTTAAAAAGGAGACTCTAGATTCAAAATGGAGTCACTTGTGCGAAACGACGCGTAAGGTAAAAGTTCCAAGGAAAAGAAATTTTATGTGTGGTCAGTACTGGCTAAGGGTAGAATGAATTTAATGAATTGATTGAGTTTTAATATAACAAGCAAGTTGGTACAAAATTAGAATTCGGTTTTCTCTCTGTTAAAAGGACAAACGTTTCTTACGTTATTGTTTTCTGTTTTAATATTTAGTTTTGAGAGAGACAGAGACAGAGTGAAAGCTGGGGAGGGTCAGAGAGAGAGGGAGACACAGACTCTGAAACAGGCTTCAGGCTCTGAGCTGTCAGCACAGAGCCTGACATGGGGCTTGAACCCACGAACCGTGAGACCATGACCTGAGCCAAAGTCGGACGCTCAACTGACTGAGCCACCCAGGTGCCCGTGTTTTCTGCTCTTAATAAGAAATTTTGGTAGAGGAGCCTGGGTGGCTCAGTCAGATGAGCATCTGACTCTTGATTTTGGCTTAGGCCATGATCCCATGGTTCGTGGGACAGAGCCCCATGTAGGGCTCTGGGCTATCATGGAGCCTGCTTGAGATTCTCTCTCTCTCTCTCTCTCTCTCTCTCTCTCTGCCCCTTCCCTTCTTGCACACGAGCATGCTCTCTCTCTCTCTCTCTCTCTCTCTCTCAAAATAAATATATAAATTCTAACAAATAAGAAATTTTGACAGTTTTTTTTTTCCTTTACCTTTTAAGTAATCTGCCTGGAGATCAAAATTTTGTGTTTTGTCAAAATAATTTCTTGGGTTGTTTTTATCAAATCTTTGATTACTTAATAAAACTGAGTCTTCTGCATTAAAAGAGCTAAGTTTCACCTACAGCTATTTAACTTTCTGTATTTGCTTGCAAAAACCTTTAACTGTCACTGTATTGAAATGAGTAAGTCAGTATTGGTTCTGAGCGGACTGGGATCCTATTTGACAAGTGTTTTCCTTTTGGTATTTTTACCAAATTTCTCAAAATCAGACACTGAATGAAGTCTTTTTGACCTCAAATTAACCTTGAGACTTTCCAGAGCGTCCTTGGAACATCTCAAAGGCCTTGTTCTCTCTCCTTATACAAAAAGGCAGATTTTAAACCAATGAGGCATGTTTGATGTGTTAAATTATGTGGGAAATACTGTAAATAAGAATACTGAGCTCTCTTTCTATTTGAGTTGTAAATGGTAGTCTAGAAATTAGATGAGATTCCCAAAGTCTGATATGTCCTGGTAGAATGTTATCAGCCATGATTCCAGTTAGTACCTGAGAACGATGCATATTACGGAAGTCACCAAATTTCCTCATCAATTCCTTTAAAATAAACTCTCATCAGATCTCTAGCAATGGACCTTCTTAAAGTCTTTCGTCATTTGCAGACAATTATTGTTTTGCTCCGGTATTTTGCAAAAGTCTTCCTGCAAAAGCACTTCATCTCCAAGAAGATTCAAGGAGAGGGCTTTGGACAGGTACGAGTTTTGTGGTAACTTTAAGATCATAAAACTGAACGGGGTGAGAATTCCCAAAACGAATGAAAAAACTAGGTTCAAGCAGAACAAGAATTAATAACACGGGCCTAAAAGAAAAACTGAGGAGGAGGATTATAAACTTTTTATGTCTTTTTGTTGGAAACATCACTGGTTCTCTAATGTGGTGCTTTTTCCAGATTTAAGGATTTTTTTTTTCTCTTAAGCTACCTATGACTTATAACAGTTTGATAAAGAATACCTTTGTAAGCAAAGATGATACATTTACTTTTTCTCCTTCCCTGGTCCCTCCAGATTTTAAAAACTCTTTTGAGTGTTTTTTTTTTTTTTCATGGCAATACAGTTAGTTGCTTGCATACGTTTAGTAAGAATCTGTTCTCCTTATAGAAGGACACGGTTGAACATTCTGGCCACGTTATCAAGGCTTCGGCTGGCACGTTATATTTGAAACACTCAGATACGACCAGGCAGTTTTAAGGAACTAAGGTTGACTTTACAGAGCCGATCGAGGCTTTTCAAAACTTCAGCCTGGTACTTTGCTTCTAAGGCTCCAGCAAAGCAGTCTTAAAAAGAGCTTCTATGGTCAGTCACTATTCTTGGTGCACTTATGTAAATAATCAGCCAACGCTAATGGAAACAGATTTGTTTTACTGTGATTATTCCTAGGGGAAAATAGGGATAATTGTAAGAGAAAAATTACGTTTGTGCCATTGGCTACATTAGATTCTAATCCCGTGAATCGCCTTTGAGATTTCGTTATGTACTTGGAACCGGGACCGAGTCCTAAATCTTCCGGTTTCCTCAAGTATCTGGCTCTGACTCTTCCAAACTAACGTTTCCAATTTTCTCCTGCCCTCTGATTTGGAATCGATAAGAACAGAGACTGCCCTTGAAACTCCTGGACAGAGACCATATCAGGTCCTCCTTACCACCCAGATGGCGGCCAAACCTCAGGTACTTGAACCCCAGGTTTATATCTCACAGTTGAAGAAGACTCCATCTGACATCTAGTCCTGTGCAAACGCTGGAGACCTCCAAGTGAAATTGACGAGGAAGTGGCCAACATCAAGGCAGACGGCTTCCTCCCAAGATGGCGGATCAAAACTCCATACTTCCACTGAACGTGAAACTCTGTCTTCTTCTTCTTCTTTCCTTTACTCTGGTGCTGGCCTAGAAAGATAACACCATCATCCTTATGTCCCAGGTCACTGCTAAGGAATTTAAAGCAGCATTTGACTTTAGGCTTGGAGAAAACCTGACTCCTGGCTTCAACAGGTTAATTCCTGCAAATGACTCCATTAAATGCCCCCTTAGCAGGAAGTGGTTTGTGCCCTGACAACATCTGTCCTTGCTGAGATGGTTCTCTCTCCTTGGGCCTGTGAATGGCTAGATTGCTGGCACGCGGCTGGGCAATTACTCTTAGGCTATTGAGCTGTTCCCCAACTTTTCACAAGTCAACTCAGAAACCTCATCGGTTGATCCCCCCGGATTTACATCATCAAATTCGAAAGAAATTACCAGGAGGTATTCATGATTGAGGGTTTCTTCCTTTGGTAGGGCTGTACTTCCTTGATTAGGAATAAATGTAAATGAGAATATGCTCAGAAGCTTCTCCTTAACTCTTAAAGATGCCACGGAATGTGTTGCTGAGACAAAAGCTGCCCGAGAAAATCTTAGTCTCTGCCACCAAAGTTCTTGATAACAGGATAGTCCTTGATTATCTTTTGGCTGAATAAAGAGGTGTCTGTGCTGTGGCCAACGCCACCTGCTGTGCCTGGATTCACACCCCTAAGGAAGTTGACACTCAGTTACATAAGGTCACTGAGCAAGCCACGTGGCCTAAAAACGCAACATCACAGGGCCTTTCTTGGACTTATTTGATTCTGATTGGTTTGGGTCTTGGGGGACCATGGCTCCAAAGTTCACTGCAAACATTGGGACTCGTCCTGCTTCAAGTCATAATAATCTCCCTGGTGTGTTGTATTTTCTCGAAAGCTTTAAATGCATATTCACAGCCACTCACCACCGAGCAAATGATTTTCCTAAGATTGAGACATTAGAAAGGCAACAAAGAAAACAGCCAATTTAAAATTTATGACGCTGAAGTCTTGGCCTGTGAATATCACAGGGGTTAAGCAAAACAACGTCATGACCCGCGAATGCCACATAAAGGATCGATAAAAGCTGTCAGAACTACAGAGCGGTAGCTCAGAGCAGCACCAATGCCTCAAATTTTGATGAGGTCTCTCGGTTGAGCGGAGAGTCTGAGCAAAAGAGGGGAATTGTTAAAAAGGAGACGATAGTTACAAAATGGAGTCACTTGTGCTAAACCCCACATTGGCTAACCAAGACTTTAGTATCTAACCTAATTGGAATTTCAGCCCCTCAGGAAGATAGCATTTAACCAGTCGACACAGAATTGCCTGGTCAGCACTAGTGAGATAACCCACCCGGCAGGCCCTTCTAATCCTCTTAGAAGGACAACCTTGCCTGAAATGATAGCTTCTTTGCCAATAACTTCCTTTCAATGCACCTTTTCCACCTTTGACAACCTTTCCTTTTCTATGGCTCAGTGGAGCTCCTTTCCACCTGCTGGAGGGAATACTGTCTAATACACAAATTGTCCAATAAAGTCAATTAGATCTTTACGTTTATTAAGTTAAATGCAACTTATTTATTTATTTTGAGAGAGAGAGAGAGAGAGAGAGAGAAAGTGAGAGCAGGGGAGGGGCAGACACAGAGGAAGAAAGAAAATTCCAAGCAGGCTCTCTGCTGTCAGTGCAGAGCCCCAGGCGGGGCTTGATCCCACAAACTGTGAGATCATGACCTGAGCTGAAATCAAGAGTCAGCCCCTTAACCAACCGAGCCACCCAGGCATCTCTATTAAGTTGATTTTTTTAAAACAGTCCCAGTGGTGGAATTGGAAGCATCCAACTCACAGGAGAAGAAGAAGGAGATGGGAAAAAGAGAAAGATCATAGCTTTCCTGGCAAAGAACAGAACTGTCCCACGGAAACATGACCCACTCATATGTCCCCTTCTCCTCCCTTAAGGACACTAGTGAGCAATTAGGTCACATAGAGAGGACTTACCCTCCAGAACGTCACAAGCTAAGGACTGACCTCAGGTCAGCTGGCCCAGACCCTCTTCCTCACTCTCCTGAAATTATTCCATCCACAGCCAGGTTCACTTTCTTTTTTTTTAAATTTTTTTTTCAATGTTTATTTATTTTTGGGACAGAGAGAGACAGAGCATGAACGGGGGAGGGGCAGAGAGAGAGGGAGACACAGAATCGGAAACAGGCTCCAGGCTCTGAGCCATCAGCCCAGAGCCCGACGCGGGGCTCGAACTCACGGACCGCGAGATCGTGACCTGGCTGAAGTCGGACGTTTAACCGACTGCGCCACCCAGGCGCCCCAACCAGGTTCACTTTCAAAGTCAGCTTCCATTGTCCTAACCACTGGATGCTCGGGTACATCACACCTTCCCGGTCTACGGGAAGTGTGTTAGTCTGCTTGGGATGCCATAGCAAATACCACACACTGGGTGGCTTAACCAACAGAAATTTGTTTCTCATAGTTCTGGAGGCTGGGAAATCCGAGATCAAGGTGTCAGCAGGCTGGGTTCTTGTGAGGCCTCTCACAAGTCTTGTAGGTGATATCTTCTCCCCACGTCTTCACATGACCTTCCTTCTGGGTGCATCCTAACTTCCTCTTCTTATAAGGACACCAGTCAGATTGTATTGCATCACTCTAATAACCTAATTTTAACTTGATTGTCTCTTTAATGTTTATTTCTTTTTTATTTTTATTTTTTTTATTTATTTATTTATTTATTTTTTTTATTTTTGGGACAGAGAGAGACAGAGCATGAACGGGGGAGGGGCAGAGAGAAAGGGAGACACAGAATCGGAAGCAGGCTCCAGGCTCTGAGCCGTCAGCCCAGAGCCCGACGCGGGGCTCGAACTCACGGACCGCGAGATCGTGACCCGGCTGAAGTCGGACGCTTAACCGACTGCGCCACCTAGGCGCCCCTGTTTATTTCTTTTTTAGAGAACGCAGAGACAGAAAGCACGAGCAGGGGAGGGGCAGAGAGAGAGAGAGAGAGAGGGAGACACAGAACCCCGAGTAGGTTCCAAGCTCTGAGTTGTCAGCATAGAGCCGGATGCGGGGTTCAAACCCATGGACCGCGAGATCATGACCTGAGCCAAAGTCGGATGCTCAACCAACTGAGCCACCCCGGTGCCCCAAACTTGGTTATCTCTTTAAAAGCCCTGTCTCCAGATACAGTCACATTCTGAAGCACTATGGGTTAGGGCTTCAACATATGAATTTTGGGAAGACACAGTTCAGTCCACAACAGGAGAGAAAACAGCTTGCAGAGAAATGCAGCGAGTTGAAGGTCATCTGATGATCCTTTGTCCATTGGGATCATCCCCTGGGTGGACCCTCCCCTCTCACTCTTTTCCCTGCTCCCCAACACTCTCTGAATCTTGACATATTAAAGGCTTTCGCACTCGTTAGTGACGTTACATTTTCTCTTTAAAGTCCAAATTGGAACAAATTTAAAGCATCCCTCTACGTGCAGGAGATGAGCCTTTGGACAATATTGTTACCCAGTATCTGTATACTTTATCTTCCAAATTGGGCTCACCTGCATTGATTCAACAGCTCCTGAATAGCAGCCACTAACCACAGGTAGACTCCTGTCGGAAACTTTTTGTTTGATTTTTTTGGAACAATCACTCAAGACAGAGTCAACAGGGATGCACAAAATATTTTGGAATTCCAAGTGTCTGGAGAAGGCCTGGCCCGGTATCACCCCCATCAAGCTGAATAACCTGGAACTTATAAAACCTGAGGGCAGGACTGGAGTGGATATGGAGAAGCGAAGACAGAATGGAGTTGAGGGAGCACACCTGATCACAACCGGGCAGACAAGAGCAGCCTGCCCCTCACCGAACCCCAGGTCCTCGATCACCTCCCGGGAGAGGCTGTCCAGAGGTGGTCTCCTCCATAACCCCAGGGGAAGCATGAACCAAGAACACTCCCCGACTGACCCCGGGGATTTCAGCTAACGGTATGGCATTAGGAAGTAGCATTAGGGAATTGTTCGCATGGCTGGAGTCATTTTAAAAAGCGTTTGCCAAATCCCTGTGGACAATGGCCAAGGTATATTTTTCTTAGGGCCTTCGTATCTTGGGTCAGAGCCCCTACATACACTGTGGACAGAGCCCGCTAGCCTGTAGTTGCCATTGGGTATGTTGGAAAGCTCCCATTCTGGGAAAGCATCGTCTCCACTCTACCCCCAGGATCACTTAATCGGTGATCTTTGCAGAGGAAAATGGCGCCCATCCATCTGCTGGGGGGATGCTGTCCCAAGCAAGGGTCCCTCGGACAGTCTGGCGCATAGGAAGCATTGCACAGCAGCTCTGACGGTGATTCACTCTAGGCTCCATGAGGGTGGGGATTGTGCCTCTCCGGTTCACCATGGCTTAACGCAGAGACTGACGAGGCACCAACACAGTGAGAAGAAACAGCGGGTCCCAGGCAGATAAACCTGTGGTATCGGTGGTAAGTAAGCACCAGGATTGTGCCTTCTAAGATAAGGGCCACGTATCCCACACTAGGCCTTCATTTCACACGTTATGACCTTAGAACACGGGGATTATGCTGTGTGTGAAAAGCGATCTCGTAAGGTTACATGCTATTTTACTCCGCGTACATGGCATTCTAGACATGCCAAGATTATAGAGTTTCATGTACACCGAAGCATCACATTTGTCACAATTACCTCCCCACCCAAATGGCAGTATCTAATTCCTCTTTCTCTATGCCATGGCTTAATCCAGTGTCTGGTCCGGGAGTAGGTGCCCAGTATCAGCTTATTGAATGAATGAATGGATGAATGAGTGAATGGATGGATGAATGAATGAATGAATGAATGACAAGATAGAGTCCAGGCAAGGAAAGCAGGTGGACAGCTAGGAATTGAAGGGAACCAGGCTAGAAATTTAGACAGAAGCCCAACAACCCATAAGGTGAATCCAAAAGAGGGGCCGGCCAATATCCCCACAGAGACTTCCGGCCAGGAATGATGCGGCTTTAGAGGGCCAGGGCTTTCCGGGGGCCGTGAAAACAGGTGAGTGGCTTCACCTGGCCAGAAGGCTAGAGGTAACCCTTCAAACCGGGATCCAGGAATGGACCCATTTGCCCAGCAGTCTGTGTTCTTTGCGAAATAGCTGCTCCAGGTTGGGAGGGTGGGGGCGGTGGGGAAGCCTGGGCTCCTTCCAGGTGCTAACCTGGAGCCTGCTCTGTCCCCCGTATTTCCCCATTCTCCCAGGCCCTGCTACCCCACTAAGCCCAGATGTAGTCCCTTTCCACCCGCCGTCAGTGCCTCCTGCCTTAGGAGCATGTCTAAAATGCTAAGACTGAATGGTTCACATAATCCATACTGCAGCTTTCGGGAGCTGGATATGTGTAGGTTCTTTGGAAACAGTTTGGAAATGGCTGAGCTGAGACCTGCAGGCCCAGCTCACACAGGAGCAAGCAGGAGGTCTCATTAAGCTGACTACCCGCCCCCCCGACCCCCGCCCCTTCCTGGAGCCTGTTGTGCAGGGACCAGCAGTCGATAACTTGGCAGGGGGAATGAAATCTATGTTTTGAAGAAAATGGAGCTGAAAGCATTTAACCTCAAATCATAAACAGAAGCAATAAATTAGAGAGAGGCCAGGGAACAGGAAATCATAAGGGAAGAGGCCCATTCCCAGCAAAGAGGAGATGACAGTCAATAGCCCTTCATGGAGATGTTGGTGACTGGGGCCAGGCTGGTGTGGCTGCTCGAACCACTGGGGGAGGACTCTGGCCCCGAGGGGATGTTCCGAGGCTGTCCTTCACCGAGTTCTCCATCCAGCTATCCCCAGAAGCCCAATCCTAGGCAAGAACGTTTCAGGACATGAGAAAGGGACAAAGCTCTCAGCGGGAAATGGACAGCCTCTTGCGACCCAGCAAGGAGTGCAGAATGTAGGCTCCTGGGGGGCTTTTCCACGAAAGGATACATTTCTAGCACTTCTCCAACTGCTGACTTGATTTGCAACTTTGGACCATTTGCATACACTCCCTGGCAATGCAACCAACCCTATAGCTGTTCCGAGGGCTAACTCTGGGGCCAGTGAGGCAGAGATCCATGAAACGTGGCTCTGAGCTGCGCAATGCAGTGGGAGAGAAAGAAACACCAGCCACTCAACATGACAGCAAGCAAGGCCGCTGGAAACAGGGGGGCCCACGGGAAAATGATGACAAAATAAGTCAGACCCAGGTTGCAAACCTAGCTTTACCACATCCTGCTTGATGGTCCTTAGGCAAGTTTTTTCACCTCCTGGGGCCCCAGTTTCTTAGATCTAAGAAGCAGGAAACTCATCGTCTTTGGGAAAATGTGTTCGGCAAGGTCAAGTGCAGGAGTGTGAATCCCATGGAAAGGAAGGTTCAGCACGTCGTCCTGATGCTGCTTGGGTGTGATCTGGAGGTTTTGGAGTGCACATTTAGAAGCCCTGTTGAGGGTTGCATCATCCATGAGCTAAAATCTCAAGAATTTTCTGGCAGTGAAGCTGTTCCTGCATTTGGCCCAGGATCAGCACTTAACAAGTGTTTGCTGAACGAATGAGAGAGAAAGCAAGAGAAAAAGTGGAGCAAGCAGGAGCATTAATTCCAGACTGACTTCTATACCTCTGAGCAAGACCCTCAGCTGAACCCCTGAAAATAAAGATTTTCTTTATCTGTTTGCTTAACAAACATGTGGTGATTAATATGCATAAGGTGTCAGTCTCAGTGCTTTACCTAAATAAGCTCATCCAACAGTCACTCCAACCCAGGGTGGTGGTGTCATTATTATCCCCATTTTACAGGTGAAGAAACCTAAGCACGGGTCAAGAACCTTGCCCAAGGTCACGTAACTGAAAAAGTAGCAAAGCCGACTTTGACCCCCAGCGTTCTGGCTCTGGGAAGCCATGCTGCTATTCCAGTAAGGTCTCGTCCATCTGTAGCAGTCAGCTTAGATGGGTAGCCCCTGAGAGGGTTTCCAGAGCCCAAGTCCTGCCCTCCTGCTCTGTTTTGAGTCAGGGCCCTCTGCTTAGGGCCCTCATCGCTAAGCCCACTCAATGTTACTAAGTCCTCTCTGGGCCTGGGCTCATGGCTTGAGTCTATGGCAGCCTTTCTCTTCAGGTCCTCACCCTCTTTCTCTCTGTTTTCTTCTGCAGTATCTCATCCTCATGCAGGCTCTCTATCAGCAAAAGTTCCAGAATGGAGTCTCATTGGCTTGAGTTGTGTCACATGGCTCCCCTTGAACCAATCTCTCTGCCAGGGGATGTTCCAGCAGGCTATACCTGGGTCACATGACGGCCCCTGAAATGCGATGGGGTTTGGGGATTGGAGGTCAAGTCTACTAACATCCTATGAATCTGGAGTGGAAGAGGGCCGGATCCCCACAGGAAACATGAGATGGTTTTTCCCAAAAAGTGGGAATGGAGTCTAGGCTAGCGAGCATCAGATGTCCACCATGACTCCCAAGTATTTGCCCTCATTCAATGGATATATTTAGTTCTTAGATCTCCCTCCAATGTTAGCCTATTCTCTGGTGTGGTCTGTTTCTAATAGTCCCGAATGAGAAGGAAAAAGTTGCCTGTGCTTTCAAAGGGAATAGAACCTGGTCATTTGTGTGCGCCTTTCCCCCTTTCCTCGGTGGTGACGTCAACTTAGCAATGCTAGAGTTGCCTTCTTCCCAAAGCTACCAAAGGAAGAGAGGCAAAATGTCAAAGGCCATGCCGCTGGAACTGATACTCCTGTGCAAGGGGAAAGAACACAGGGGTGGGGGGCAGGGGGAGGGGAGTCCCAGAGTCGGTCGCGGGGCCACCACTCCCGCGTCCACTTCACCACCACGGCCACCCGACTCTCCTGCCGGGCCTCGTGGGGGAAGCAGGTGAAGGAATGAGACAGTAGAGCGAGGCCCTGTTATGGCAAATCTTGAATACCACGAGAAGGAATCTGGGCTGGTGCAGCTGAGCCAAGAAGCTCTTGTGGGCTGCAACAGTGTTTTCAACAGGTCTTTCTGGGAGAGGTGTTTACAGGATGGGTTGGAGCAAGGGGTCCAACCACCGTCTCTGCAGACTGGTCCATCTGGACTTCTATTCTCTGGGTTTTTCCCCAGAGAACTCTGCTGGGGAGGTGGGTCCTCTGCTGACATTGTTGGTCACTCACATCAGAAGGGAGTGCTGTTCCTTCAGAATTTTTTTTTTTTTTTTTTAATGATGGACCGAGTTCAGGTACAATCACAAGTGTAGAGGCTAGTCTAATCACCGCCCCAAGCCGTGCCCATCCCTGGGCTTCAACAATTATTAACTCAGGGCTACTTTTGTTTCATGTGTAGTCCCACCCATCCCCGCTCCGCCCTGGATTACTTTGAAGCTAATCCAGACATCATATATCTTTAAGATGCTCAGATCGCAGGAGCCTCTGTTGTTACCACGTCACGTAGCAAAGCAGCGTGTTGCCCTTCCCGCTCCACGAACATGGCCCAGTTCTCCTCGCGTGATGTGACGCATCTTTATGGGAGGAAAATGGCACTCGAGCTATGCTTGTCTGGACATGCTCGGTGGGGTGATCGCCGTGTTATCTCCCAGGGCCACCCCCATTGATTGCCCTCATCCTGCCATCTTGCCCACGGCCCCCAACCCCGCCAGGTCTGCCCACTTTCTGGTTCAATAGCCTTGTTCTCTGGCATGCTCCCCACCCCCTCCCTCCTCAGGATTCTGAGACACACAGATGGTCCAGGGAACCACGATAGCCTGAAAGGCCTATTTCCCATTTCGGAATCGCAACACAGAGCCATCTTGCTCCCATGCACCAGACCAGCCTGCAAGCTGCCGCAGACACAGGAATCAAAGCGAGACTGGCCTTCTGATGTAAACACGGGCTGACCTTGTGCTTTCAAATTATATGATATCGCTGCCCCAGCCATACTCCTTGAATAACTAATACATGCAAAAGAAATTTGGGAGGGGGGAGAAAAGCCAACAAAAATTATTATTATTACTTAAAGAGCTAGAGAAAGATAGCAAGGTCCTTCTAAAGTTACAACACCCTCTTTCGCAGCTGCAGGGTACATTAAAGCGAGGGGCCGGGGGAGGGAAGATAGGGCATATTTCAAAGCTGACTGTTGCAGTTACAAAACGCGAGGGGGGTGTTGTGTGGAATACGCCAAGTGTTTGAAGTGGACAAGATTTCTAGCATGTTGCCTTGATGCCTGTACATACTTAATAACAGATGTTTGGTCTCTCTAGGCAGATAATTGTCCTGCTGTAAGGTTGACTTGACCTGCCGGAGCCGTCCGGCCCCGAACGCCACGGCAGTAACAAATGATCCCGGCTTCTCTCTGTTTTACTAGGGGAATGCTCAGCCACGCTTCCTTTTAAGCACATAATTACTCGGCGGCCACTGAAGCCCATACATCCCCCTCTCCTAATGGCCACGGAGCCATTCGGCCATAATTTATGGGGACAGGGTTCAAAGTTTTAATAATATTTGGATAATATCATTGCCCACACGTCAGTGGCGTCATGATGAATAGAAGGAGAGCAGGCTTATTTCGATTCCATGCATGACAGTGTGAGCGTTAACGACTGGGTGCCCGCCATGGCCTTTATGGAAACTGCCACCAGGCCATCAGCTCATGAATTATAGATCTGGGCATGAAGGATTATAAACAGCAGTGGGGATCACACAGGGACGCTTGTTCATGAGGAACTGTCCTGTTAGCGCCTCTTCCTTATGCAGATAAATGAATTGCAGGGAATACCAAAATGGCGTAAATAAACCCTTGGTGGATAACATATTAGCACATCAACATAAAAAACCCAGTGCCGGGGCCTGCTCGGGGATATTTATGTTTATACTCTCTGCTCAAGTGGCTTCCTGGTTTTTTGGCGTCTTGCTGCTCACCTCATAATTCCTACATCCTAACGGCACCTCTGGGCACGGTTCTCGGACGCTCGGCAGAGCCTGTCGTATACCAGTTTGCTCGGAGAACCCCTCTGGGCAGGCAGACGGGTAAAGGACACCCCTCCGACCCAGGACAGGCTGAGGGTCGCCCCGGTGAAGTCACGAGGCACCTACAGCTACAGGAGCCACGTGTTCGTGGGTTCATGGAGAAGGAGTAAGCATCCCCTGTCGCTGAAAAACAGAAAGAAGAGAGACGGTCTCATCCCTAAGCCAGGAAGGGGAAGAGCCTCAAAGACGATGGAGTTCAACTCCGCCGCGGCCAAAGAGCAGGTGGCAAAAGTGAGACTCGGAGACGAGAAGGGACCCCCCCCCACCCAGCCCCACCCCCCGCCGCCATGACACAACTTTGTCGCCAAGCCAAGATCCCAGACTCCCAAGTGTTGCCCCAGGCTGCCTTATCTGGCCTGAGTTTTCTCTCCCCAAAATGTAAACATTCAACACCAGTCCCAAAGGATGATGGCGTTAAGACTAAAACAACGTTCGCCGACCTCCTCCTGTTCATCTAGACGACTCACCCTGGACTTTGACGGGATTCACGTGCCATGAGTAATCGTTGGACTTGCTCGATATCCATTTAATCTGAAGGATTTATTTGGAAAGAACAGCAATTATAGCTGCACCTCAGGATAACCGGGAAGCAGCACATTTAAATCTCTCTAAAGAGCCTACTGGAGTTCTGAATACCACCCCCCACACTCCCTACGCCCGGGGATCTGATCTCTAGCTCTCGCAGAGACCAGGAGCGGAACGGAGCGGGACGTCCCAAACATCTTGGCTTCCTTCTCTACCGCGGGGCAACTTGTACAACGCTTTCTGCTTTCTAGAACATCGAAACACAAGTGATCTTCTTACTTACATTGCCGGGGAAAAGGAGGCAGCCAAAGGACAACGACACTTATCGGGCCTCCACATTCTCTGAAATTATCGCACAAAAATTCATTTCATTTTGGTTCCGAGTTTTATGAACTTATGAACGCGTGTACAGATAGACCCCTGTAGCCACCACTTAACCGGGATACGGAGCAGCTCATCACCCCCAACTCTCCCTTCTGCTAGTTTTTTTTTTAAATCAAACCCTCTCCCAACCCCTCACCCCTAACCCCCCGTCAACCACTGATCTGTTCTTCATCATTATGGTTCTGTCTTTCAGGAATGTCGTATAAATGGAATGATACAGTATGTAACCTTTGGAAACTGGCTTCTTTCACACAACATTATTCCTTTGAGATCTATCCAAGGAGTTGCTTGTATCTAGAGTGGCTCCTTTTTTTTTTTTTTTTTTTTTCTGAGTAGTATTTGCTGCAAAGCCTCCGCTTAGAGTCAGGCGTGTACCAGGCACATTATGGGATGATAATAACAGCTAACGGCTAGGGAGCCCTGGCCTGGTGTTTCCCCATATTCATTCATTTAACCTCTCAACATCCCACTGGGGCAGCTACTAGCGTTGTGGGTTCATGGCTTCCCCTTTTGCAGATGGGGAAACAAGCCATGGAAAGGTTACCTAGCTCTCCCCAAATCACACAGCAGGTAAGTTCAGGAGCCACCTGTAAGGTTAGAGCACCGTCCAGCCTTGTGTTTCCTAATGGGAGAAAATAATCATAAATATCTCTGGCAGGGAGATGAAAAATGTCAACCCCCAGGGACGTGCTAGTGACAGATAGCATTCCCTTCCAGAAGCAGGCTGTGCTGGGGACTGGGGACAAGTGACATGATCAGAATAAAGCAAGGACAGGGGCTAGGGGTTTCCCCTACCCCACGTCACCAAGGACCACTTACAGAGTTTAGACCCACTCACACACACCCTAGGAGAGAATGATGCTTTACACTAATGCAATAGCTAATAAATAGGAAACATCCTAGTTTGCACCCATCCTGCCTCGTCTCAGCGCTTGGGAAGGGGACCAGACCTGAGAATTTGGAATTAATTACCACGAATCCCAGGGCAGCTGACCTCAGGCCTCCAGAAGGGCAGTCATCATCAACTGTCTTACCCAACATCCTTCAAGGCCCTTAATGTCACCTCTTTTTTTTGGGGGGGTGGGGGGGGAACCATAACTACCTATAAGGATAGATGTGGATTCCAGGAGTCATCCCAGCCCGGAATTGGGGTCTGTGGGGAAACTGAGGCCCAGAAAGACAATGGAATTGCCCAAAGACATACAACAAGTCAGTAGCCGTTTCCGGGACCATGGGTCCCTCCCTTCACTGACTCATTCATGCACCATCCGTTCGACACCTACTGGACTGACCGTGCGCCAAGCACTTTTCTAGATGCTGGAGACAAATGATGAATCAGATATACAGTACGTGTCCTCATGGGGTTATAGTTTGGGGAGGAAAAAAGACACGAAACAAAAGATCACACACAAACAGATACTTAAAGCTATAATGACTACACCATTGCCTTAAGACTCACAGACAGCATGTCTCCCTATGAGCCCCGCTGTTTTCATCTCCTAAAGGAACGAGGGTGAAGTTTCCTGGAGCAACGGACACCTCTATGGACCCTCTACATAAGGTCATGCAAGACTGGTTTGACAGCTTTGTATGATAGATGTCGAACGCTGCCTTCCAAATATCACTGGCAACCTGTTGATGGGGCAAAGCGGAGTCTACTGGTCACTGCAGTGGAGAACACAGCCTCGACAGGGCTTTAATGGCATCTGAAAGAGGGACAAGCAAGGTGAGGTTTTTGCCAAGACCCTAAACTCTGGCTTCAGGGGTTTCCAAAGTGGCAGGGAGAGAGAGTTGGCTAGAATTTGGTAACCGCCATGTTGTAATAATTTAGGACTGATGGAAACAGCAGGGTGATTTGAGGGGAGGGTTTCCGAGAGTCTGAGGGTATAAAACATTGTTGGATGTTTTCTATTGAAGAGTTTATGGGATATTCCTGTAATGAACAATAAAGTTAATTGACTGGGCAAAGTAGTCATAGAAGAGTAACGTTATGCTAATGCAGACAATAGATGACTCAAAACCATGCTATATTACTGTAGATACTAAGCCATGTGGGAGAGATGATTTTGGTTCTCACAGAATAATACCTGCTCTGGGGGGGCGCCTGGGTGGCTCATTCATTTAAGCGTCTGACTTCAGCTCAGGTCACGATCTCACGGTTCCTGAGTTCGAGCCCTGCCTCGGGCTCTCTGCTGTCAGCACAGAGCCTGGAGCCTGCTTTGAATCCTCTGTCTCCCTCTCTCTCTGCCCCTCCCTGGCTCATGTGCACTCTCTCCCTCTCAAAAATAAATAAACACTTTTAAAGAAAAGAAAAAGAAAGAGAAGTAATACCTGTTCATTCTAAGCCAGCCCAAAGAGGTAAGAATAATAATAATAATATCCTCCATTCCATGCCAATCAGTGAGTGTTAGGAAGGCATAAGGAGACACGGTTTATAGATGTTCAACCGTGAAGTGAAGAGGGACAAAAAAGCTCATCTGAGGCCTCTAGTTCAAAGCAAGAGAACTGGGAGCCCAATGCAAGTCTGTAGGTCTCTGTGTTTTATTGCCATCCAGCTAAAGAAGAAGACGAAAATTTCCCAACATCCCATCAGCGATAACCAACTGGAACCTTTCGGCGATTACCATTTGAGCCTTCTCTTCTGCGCATATGTGAACGTACATAATTTTAATAATAGTTCAGTTACTTTTACTCGACTGTCTCAAGCTCTTTGCTCAAGCCATGTGTTTCTTTCTTGCTGATCCAAATCTTGGTGCTTTTTCTGGGAAAACACTGCAAAGTTCCTTTGAGACCACCCCTTATCCATGCCATGAGCCATGCACTGTTAGCCATGCCATTCAGATGGGGTTTACCACTTTTCCCTAGCCTCGGAGTGGCCATGTTACCCTGGTCTGGCCAGTTGACTTGGACTTGAGTTAAAGTAATTGATTCTGGGAGTCATGTTCTGCAAGCCAGGCCCATGAGAGTCTTCCTGGAAATCTTTTTAAGACCACTGAGGAGGAAGTGCCTGCTTGTCTCCAAAATTTCTAGGCATAAAGATTCAATAAGCTTCAAGTTGCCAGCGGTCATCTCTGGCATCAACCAGGGCAAGTCTGTGTGAAAATGAAGCCCCCAAAGAAGAAAGCGGGACCAACACACTCTATTCTGATAAGGTGCCCGAGCCCCTAGATCCAACTATGCCTGAAGCCTTTTGAACTCTTTTGAACTTTGTAGATACGGTTTAAGCTAGTGTAGGGCAGATTCCAGCTCACACACCTAAAATCCACAGGCTTTTTCCCATTGCTTTAAGTCCTCAGATCTCATACATAAGCCTGGACTGTTGAAAGAGAGCTCTGGAATCCTCAGTAACTCACACTTCCATCATGGCCTTCCTTTACCTCCTTCAGCAGCTGTTAATACTATTCAAACCTCTGTATTTTGGGTAAGTTGCTCATTCTTCCCTGAATGTTCTTTCTCCCAAGTCCAACTGAAGAACTTTACTTTGGACTGAAAAGCTCAAACTGAGCGTGCTCTCTGTGAAGGCTACTTGCTCCCCAGCCATCACCACCTAAACCACCATTATCATCACCACTGCCATCACCATCATCACCTCCACCACCACCACCTCCACCACCTTCATCATCACCTCCACCACCACCTCCATCACTTTCATCATCACCTACACCACCACCTCCATCACCTCCATCACCACCACCACCATCACCACACTGCCATCACCACCACCACCACCATCACTTTCATCATCACCTCCACCACCACCACCTCCATCACCTTCGTCATCACCTCCACCACCACCTCCATCACTTTCATCATCACCTCCACCACCACCTCCATCACCTCCATCACCACCACCACCATCACCACACTGCCATCACCACCACCACCTCCATCACTTTCACCATCACCTCCACCACCTCCATCACCACCACCACCATCACCACACTGCCATCACCATCATCACCTCCACCACCTCCATCACCTTCATTATCACCTCCACCACCACCTCCATCACCTCCATCACCTCCATCACCTCCATCACCACCACCACCATCACTTTCATCATCACCTCCACCACCACCTCCATCACCTTCGTCATCACCTCCACCACCACCTCCACCACCTTCATCATCACCTCCACCACCACCTCCATCACCTTCATCATCACCTCCACCACCACCACCACGATCACCTCCATCACCTTCATCATCATCTTCACCACCTCCATCACCACCACCACCACCATCACCATACTGCCATCACCATCATCACCTCCACCACCACCTCCACCACCACCACCTCCATCACCTTCATCATCACCTCCACCACCACGTCTATCACCATCGGCACCACCTGTCCTGAGCTAATCATGCAGCCTCTGTGCCATTTCAGAAAGGTTATCACAGCACGTGCCAGGGACTTTGCCAGGTATTTGTGCAGGTTGTTTTGTATACTCACTGGACAGGTAGCTCCTCGAGGGCAGGGATCCTTTGATTGAACCCTGAGCCCCCAGCAGCTTGCACCTGGCCTTGCCCAGAGCAGGCAGGACACCCTCACTGAATGATGGGACACGAGATTCTGGTGAAACCCAGATTCCCGGGCAAGCGGCTGTGTAAGGTTCTCAGCTCCCTCCCAAGTACTGTGTTGAGGAGGAGGGGGAAGAGGTAGAGGGGGAGATTTTTCACTTCATGCCAGTCATTGTGCAGGGGTCTGAGAATTGAAAGGGAGGCCTGGGTAGGGTTCCAACCCAGGAAGTTCTCACTCGGCAGACTGGGAACTCCCTGGAGGCTGGCACCGGCCCTGATGTAATCAATGCTCCGGCCCCCGAGTCTCGCCGAACAGGAACCGGAAGTCAGCCAATATCTGTCAAGTGAAATGAGTTTTATTTCCATGTATTCACTCTTTAACCTTAGAATGAAGTCCCCCGGTAGAGTGGTTTTTAAATTTCAGGGGCACGCCAATAATCCTCTGGAGGGCGTGTGAAAAAGCCTGATGGTTGGACCCGCCCCACGAGGTTCAGAGTCAGCAGGTTGGGGTGGGTCTGATGACTTAAGCTCTAACAACTTCCCAGATGGTGCTGATGCTGCTGGTCCGGGGGCCCCGGTGAGAACCGCTGCCCCCGTGGAAGGTGAGTGAGAGGCACTGGGATTGTGGACTGAGAAGCCCAGCAAGGCCCACACTTCCCTATTCCATCTTCTTCCAGCCCGGTCCCCACCTCGAAGGGCCCCCCGCTGGGCCCCCAGGGCAAAGGTCAGAGGTGTCATCAGAGTCCAGCCTAGAAGCTGGGACAGGGGCTGGGGCACCGCGTACCTGGGAAGGGGCAGATCCCTGGGTCCCAGAGGCCTCCTGTTTAGCCAACAAACAGAAGGGGCCAAATCCCCAACTGGACCTGGTTTTTCAGTAAACACAGTGCGGGGCCGCCCGGGTAAACACGCATTGTCTACTGGGGGATTAAGAGGAGAAGGGCTTGGCTTTTTTTCCTTTCCTTCTTTCTTCCTTTTTTTTTTTTTTTTTTTTTAAGCACTGAGAAAAGCCATTAAGGGATTAACACCCCGATTTATGAAAATGGAGGACGATAAAGGAACAATGGGGTGACAGCATTGTGTAAACGACATTGATTCATTTCAGAGACAGGACTGTTAACTGGGAGAAATGGAGGGATAAATGGAACAATGAGAAGATGCTTTTACCAGCTTGTCATTAATTAGCCGAGAGGACAATTGTTTTATTGTCCTTTTTGGAAAATACAAAATTGGCAGGAAAATACAAGCAGTGAGAGAAGTGATTATTCTGTGTCACCGGCTGACATCTGTTTTTCCTTTTCTCCTGAAGCTTGCCTCCGGAAGTGGTTTCATAAGGTAGGAGAAGAAACATTCCACACACACCCCCTCCCCCCCACCAACTGAAGAAGGTTCCTGTGAGGGTTGGGAATCCAATGACCACCCCCCCCCCAGTCAAGGACTCCTCAAACTCCTTGGCAGTGGAGGGTGGGCTCCACCATGGTTCTTTCTGGCTTTCACCAGTGAGGGAGTAGATGGGGAGGTGGGAGGCGGCCTCCTAGATCTCTGCAAGCAGGTGGGGACAGGAGCCAGGCGGGGAAGAGACAGGAGCCTGGGGGAAGGGACAGGAGCCTGGGGGAAGGGAGATGAGCTTCCAGGGGGAGGCCAGCATGGTAGGCCCTCATGGGTCCCCCCCGCCCCCCGCCCCGGGCTTGGTGGCTGGGCCAGTGTAGCACTGCGGGCTCAGATGAGGTTCCCTCCCTGTATTTCCTGTACAACTGGGAGCAAAATTTGAAATATGCCCACGTTGGGATGGATGCAATGAACGGGCTTCTCCAGATCAGGAAAGCGGGCTCAAACCCTGACAGCAATGGCTTTTGCACAGAGCCGCAGACAATCCCAGCCTCCCTCTGGGGAAGAACACGTTTCTGGCTCCAGGAGACTCTAAACAAGACCCCACCCCCACCCCCACCCCGCACATGGGCTTAGGAGGCTTCGGTAGTAGGCGCCAAAGGGACGATGCACGGCACGAGATTCAGGTCCTGAAGACGCACACACAGCCAGTCGGTGGGGACTCCTGATGGAGTAAGTGTGGCGTGTGCTGTCTGGACTGTCCTCACCCAGCCGGCCCCGGGGAGACAGCCACTGGCCGTAAGGGCCACTTGGAAACCAGAGCACCCTGTGTTTGGATGATCACTGGTCCGATCTAGAAACCTTGGCCCACTCTGGCTCTTTCTAGAGTCCGGCAATCGCACAAGGGTTAACAGCACTTGTAAAGAAGAGGGGCTCACAGAAGCAAACAGTGTGCCTGGCAAGGAAGCCGTAAACAGCTTTCCCATTGTTTTTGCCTTCTGTGACTGTTGGCCATTGTTTGCCCTTTAATCTGGAAACACGATGGATATAAATATAGCTATCTTTATAGCATTGTATCTTTGCAGGCAAAGATAAAACAATGAATCTTTGCATCTCAAAGCTTTATATTTACATAAAGCTATCTTTATTCAGGAAGATTGTGTATGTATGTCTCACATAGACATGTTGAGCTGTTTTGGACTCTTATCCATTCACACCACACCCTCCGTGTCCCCTGTGTGCCAGGCACTGCTCTAGTCCCGGGCATAGGGCAGTGAACAAACAAGAAACCCCCCACCCCCACCCCCTATAGAATTTACATTGCTGGGTATGAAAACAGAAAATCAGTATCTAACGGTAGAAACAGGTCACATAATAATTAGTACTGCGGAGAAAACTGAAGCAGGTCTAGAGAGTAGGGAGCAGGGACAAAGGGTTATTTTCTATGAGGCGGTCAGGAAAGGCCTCAGGTAACAGGTGAGTGGCACCCTAGGCTGGCCGCCCCGCTGGGGGAAGGGTGATCCAGGCAGAAGGCGGGGCAAGTGCAAAGGCCTGGAGGCAGGAGCCTACCTGAAGGGTCTGACACATGGCAAGCGCCCATTAGGCTGGAGGGTCAAAAAAGAGGCAAAGTTCAAGACGAGGCGCTTTGAAAGCCATTGGTGTTTCCTCTGAGGGCAGTGGGGGCCACTGAAAGGCTGTGGACACAAGGGGGTGACCTAATCGGATGTCTGAGGTTAACAGGGCGACTCTGGCTGCAATGCATGGAACAGACCAAAGACGATGTGTGTGAGCTAATATCCTCAGCTTGACCATACGTTCTAAGGCGCCTACCGGGAGGGGCCCAACAGGTGCTAAAGGGAATGGACAATAGAAAATGGCGGCAAGTGTGGCAAACAGGAGCCTGCCTACCGCTCTAACGCGGCAACCACTAAGTTCCTGCTGCTCTTGACCCTGAGAGATACCTCGTCATCTTAAAGCGAGGCTGGATTCTTAAGTGAACTCACCTGATTTTAAACCTTTTACAGTTAAACAAAGCAAGCTTGAGGCCAGACAAGCCATCAGTTTATATTCTCCCTCAATCCCTCATCGGGCAAGGAGAATTCACGCAATACATCTTCTTACCCTTTGTTACCTGGCTTCCAGGGAGCTCAGGAGCAAGTCTAACTTTAAAGCATCACTATACCGCGAATCATTTGGCAAAAACCATCCTTTCTTCTTCCAGTTCTCATAGTTTCGTACGACCTCGGGACACCCGGGTGGCTCAGTTGGTTAAGTGTCCGCATTCGGCTCAGGTCGTGATCTCCCGATTCGTGAGTTCAAGCCCTGCATTGGGCTCTCTGCTGTCAGCACAGGGCCCGCATCAGATCCTCTGTCCCCCTCTCTCTCGGCCTCCCCCCGCTCACTCGCAGGCTCTCTCTCTCTCTCTCTCAAAATAAATACATTTTTTTTTTAAATATGACCTCAAATGTCCAGTTATGGAACGTGTGCTTTTTATTATAAGCAACCTCAGGGGCGCCTGGGTGGCGCAGTCAGTTAAGCGTCCGACTTTAGCCAGGTCACGATCTCGCGGTCCGTGAGTTTGAGCCCCGCGTCAGGCTCTGGGCTGATGGCTCGGAGCCTGGAGCCTGTTTCCGATTCTGTGTCTCCCTCTCTCTCTGCCCCTCCCCCGTTCATGCTCTGTCTCTCTCTGTCCCAAAAATAAATAAACGTGGGGCGCCTGGGTGGCACAGTCAGTTAAGCGTCCGACTTTAGCCAGGTCACGATCTCGCGGTCCGTGAGTTTGAGCCCCGCGTCAGGCTCTGGGCTGATGGCTCGGAGCCTGGAGCCTGTTTCCGATTCTGTGTCTCCCTCTCTCTCTGCCCCTCCCTCGTTCATGCTCTGTCTCTCTCTGTCCTAAAAAAAAAAAAAAAAATGTTATTATAAGCAACCTCAAATGACGTTAAATGAAGACAAACTTCTAGCAAAACTCCACTGCAGGAGAATCGCCACGCTCTATCTCAACCGGGTAGCACGGGTGCTCGGGCGAAAGCAAAGTGTGGCGATAACAATACTTTGTGAAGCGTTTGTGTTGTTTGTGAGGTTTGTGCTCTCGCACCGTAGGCGTCCCCAGGCCGACTTTTTGTCACCTCTCTGCATCTGTGCCCCCCCCTTACAGATTATCTTGCTGCCCTTCCTCCACTTCCTAATTATTCTTGTTCTGCCCACGATTTGAGTGGAAATGGGCCCTGCCTTCAACATTCACACTCCCAATGCCAGCTCAGCCTGACTGCTGCTTTGATTCCCTCGAAAGGCGCCTCTGACCCATGCCAGTTGGAACCCACGGGAGGGGAAATCATTTGCATCTCGTGTGCCAATTCTGGTCAGTTGGAAGTGGCTATCAAAAGCACATGTGTTAAGAAGGAATCTGAGGTCATGCTTGGGTTAAGTAGGAAAATGCAGGCTGGTAGATTGGGGACGTCTGCTGTCATTACCAATTAGGCCTTTTCCCATGGCGGGAGGAGGGGCAGGGCAGGAGTTATTCCCTCCCTTTCCAATAGGATCCCCTACAGGGGCTCAGGTGAACCCAGAGGCCCCCGAATGCAGGCGGCCCCCATTTGGCTCGGCCCACAGCTATCGGCCTTCAGTGAGTGGTAAGAGCCCTGGGTTCAAACTCTGTCCGCCACGGAGACAACTTTGCTAAACCTAAGCCCTCTGAGCCTCAGTTTCCTCGTCTGTAAAATGTGGATGATAGCTGTATCCTAGTTCACAGGACCAAGGGGATGATTAGAGGCAAAGACCTTGACGGGCTATTGTTAAGTATGAGTGGTCATTGAATATTATCTGTTATTGCCATTATTGTCAGGACTTTTGGGAGAGTCCCTGTTGGGTCTGCCTGCCCATAGCTCTGTCAACTTTTCTTGCTCCTTGTGTCTCACCTTCTCCTTGCCTCATGCCCTATAGCCAACGCCCTACCCTCCTGTCTCACCAGTCGTTGTCTCCACAAAAGGTCATTGTCTTTTGTGGTGTTGGGCGGTGGCTAAGACTCGAAGTCAGGCTCCCCCTCGGCGCCCTGCCCTCTAGCCCGCCCCTGCTCTGTTCCCGAGGTTCCCTCCAGCTGACTCTCGTCCCAGGACTGGAAACCCAGTGAGTTCACTGGGCTCTCCGCCATCTTGATCCATCATGGCCGCTCGGCCACTGTGGGCGGGCAGATTCAAGTACAGCCAAGTCAAGCGTGTCAGATCCTGAGACTGTCAGAGGCAGGGGCCCCCGGCGTTACCCACAGCACCTCTCCAGAGATTCCTTGTTGGAAAGTTTCTAAGAGCCTGACTGATGGGTGGTTGAGATATCGGCCTGTAGCCTTGGCTGTGAAGAGCCCGGGGGAACGGGCATATCACGGTCACCATGTGCCCCCGCCCAGGCACCGGGGGCCACTCAGGAAAGGTCTGGCAGGTGAAAGAAGGCCACATCTGGATTCCAGTCCCGATTCTTCCAGAAAACAGTTAAGATAGCAGGGCTGGACCACTTCGATTCTGCAGGCCTAGGCGTTTACGTCAGTGGAAAGGGGCAAAATTGCTGTTATTTCACTGAGTTCTTGCAAACGCATATGATTTACTTATGAAAAAAAGGGAAAATAGGGCACACTTATGATTAGTCCTCTTTAAAGATGTTTCCTGAACTTGGCATTAGTCAGCCACTGGCTAAAGTGTGTTAGTCAGCACCCTTCTTCAAGGGACGGTAGCCCAAAGTCCACTGCCTTTGGCCAAACCAGGATAAGAATAACAGTAAGGAATTTACTGGCTCACACAGAGGAGACGTGTCAGAGCCAGAATCCTGGCTCTGGATTGGACCCTGGAGCCAGGCGTCCTAAGTTCAAGGCCCGGCTCCGTCAGCTCACAGCCACAGGGTCTTGGGTGAGTCACTCATCAGTCTGGACCTTGGTCTCCTCCTCTGTCGATGGGGGGTGGTAATAACAGGGCTGACCTTACAGCACCCTTGCGAGGATCAGGTGAGGTGACACACGACAGTTATCATAGCACCTGCCCATCGTAAGCTTCTAGAACTACGATTTTTTTTTTTTTTTTTTAGCGGCTATTTTTGAATATTCTTTTGACCAGCCAACTCACTAACTTCCTTCTTACTTGGCAAACGTTTGCCACTTTCTGAGTCTGGGAAGGAACAGAGCCCCCCTCTCTCAGGCACAGGATTCAAACAGTGACGCAGCCCCACCCTCCCAACGTCCCTTGCAGCCCAAGAGGAGGCATGTGACCTGTGTTCCACCAATCGGAAACGCCTGCTGAGGTTATTAATTTATTCCCTGTGATACAAAAAGGTTGGGCCTGGGAAGCGTGCTTGGGGCAGTGGGGTCCCCGGGGGCAGCTTGCGGGTAGGCCGGCACTGCCTCTCTGGTGCGTGCAGTGGTGGCATTCGTCCCTCGCCAGACCTTTCTGTTAGGTGATGAGGGCGTCCGCCTGCTGCCTGGCCTCGGAGCCCGCTCTCCAGCTCTCCCCGCACCCGTTGTGAGCGGACCCATATCCCTGCAATAATCTTCTTCCTGCTTAAGTCAGCCCGAGTTGGCTTCTCTTACTAAATACCCTTCCTGGGGGCGCCCGGGGGGCTCAGTCGGTTGAGCGTCTGACTTCGGCTCAGGTCATGATCTTGCAGTTCGTGAGTTCAAGCCCCACATCCAGCTTTGCTGCTCTCAGGGCATAGCTTGCTTTGGATATTGTCCCCCTCTCTTTCTGTCCCTCCCCCAACTTGCGCTCTCCCTCTGTCTCTCAAAAATAAATAAAACATTAAAAAAAATTTTTTTAAATACCCTTCCTGATTCAATAACGCAGGGCAGAAACATTTCTCAAAGCTCTGGAAGGGCTTCAGCTTCGATTCTTCTAAATGATGAACCTCGCGAAGATGCCCCTTACCACGACCAAGCCAGAGGGGCATGCCTAGGTGTTAAGACTCTGCCGCTGGCATTGAATGACACCCCTGCCCTGCTAAGAGGCCAAGAGCTTGTGTGCAGCCAAGACGGTCACCAAGAGCCCTGGAATGTTCCGCCCACTACTCCCTACACCAGGGTGCCGCCCGCACTCCTCAGGGAAGAGGGGGATGACAGGAAGTCGTGGAGGAGGTGGGGGGTGGGGGGGACAGTGGAGAAGCTTGTGGTAGCTATGAGCTTACGGTACGAGAATCAAAGGCGAAGATGGCTAGGGCACAGAAAAATATGGCCAGTAGAGCCCGGCCCCTGCTCAGAGAGCTCGCTGGAGAACAAACCAGCCCCAGTTTCAGGAGGCTTTGAAGCTTTTGGCAAGTTAGAATCAAGCAGCCTGATGTCTTCTACAGGGGCCATATGCACAGCTTCTGAGCCACAACCTGCCGTGGACACTAGTGACCCTCCTTCCCTTTGAGCTGGCGGAACCACTGTGAGGAACCGTTCCTGGTGAGGGGTGAGGGGAATTGGGTTTTTTCATCGGTCTCAGGGCCAACAGCAGCCATCAGAATTACCCGGAGGGGCTGTTAAAATGCAGACTGCGGGGGCCCTGGGGTGGCTCAGTCCATTGAGCATCCAACTCTTGATCTTGGCTCAGGTCATGGTCCCAGATCATGGGATGGAGCCCCGCGCCGGGCCCCATGTTGGGCGTGGAGCCTGCTTAAGATTCTCTCTCCCTCTCTCTCTCTCTCTCTCTCTCTGCCCCTCTTCCCCACTCATTCTCTCTCTAAAATAAAATTTTAAAAACACAGATTGCAGGACCTCACTTCAGAGTCGCTGATTTGGAAGGTCTGGGGGGAGGCCTGAGGATTTGCATTCTAGCAAATGCCCAGGAGATGCTCCTACTTGGAGAACTGTTGATTTAGGTGGAGTTTTTTCACCTATAAAATGGGCCAAGTCACATGAAAAGATGCTCAACGTCGCTCCTCATCAGGGAAATACAAATCAAAACCACACTCAGATATCACCTCACGCCAGTCAGAGCGGCCAAAATGAACAAATCAGGAGACTATAGATGCTGGAGAGGAGGTGGAGAAACGGGAACCCTCTTGCACTGTTTGGTGGGAATGCAAACTGGTGCAGCCGCTCTGAAAAACAGGGTGGAGGTTCCTCAGAAAATTAAAAATAGACCTACCCTATGACCCAGCAATAGCACTGCTAGGAATTTACCCAAGGGATACAGGAGTACTGATGCATAGGGGCACTTGTACCCCGATGTTTATAGCAGCACTCTCAACAATAGCCAAATGATGGAAAGAGTCTAAATGTCCATCAACTGATGAATGGATAAAGAAATTGTGGTTTATATACACAATGGAGTACTACGTGGCAATGAGAAAGAATGAAATATGGCCCTTTGTAGCAACGTGGATGGAACTGGAGAGTGTGATGCTAAGTGAAATAAGCCATACAGAGAAAGATAGATACCATATGTTTTCACTCTTATGTGGATCCTGAGAAACTTAACAGAAACCCATGGGGATGGGAAGAAAACAACAAAAAAAGAGGCTAGAGTGGGAGACAGCCAAAGCATAAGAGACTCTTAAAAACTGAGAACAAACTGAGGGTTGATGGGGGGTGGGAGGGAGGGGAGGGTGAGTGATGGGTATTGAGGAGGGCACCTGTTGGGATGAGCACTGGGTGTTGTATGGAAACCAATTTGACAATAAACTTCATATATTGAAGAAAAAATAAATAAATAAAATAAAATGGGCCAAGTGACCTGCCTCACAAGATGGTCCTAAGCGTCCATCTCGTTCACGGATGTGAAAGTGCTATACGCTGAACGGCATGCTCTAAATCTGAGTTGTTCATGATAGCGCTAATGGATGTTTCCAGAGTCAGGCTGGCTTGCGGCTATGCAGCCATAAGGAACACGCTTGTTGGACCCCCGTAATGTGCTCGCACCGCTCAGAGTAGTGAAAGTGTGGAAATGATCCCCACCAGCCCAGCAGCAGCCTGTCCCATAAGACTTCTCATTTTATGCTCACAACCCTTTGGTTTTAGTATCTTTATTTTACAGAAGAGAAAGGCAGCTCCAAGACACGAAGAGACTTCCCAGAGGGCACCGGCAGTGGGCACTTTCCAGGCTGCCTGGGCATCTCCCAACCGGCCCTGCCTCTTCGTTTTGGAACTGACTTTGCACCCTCAGGGGTTGACTGGATATCATCTTCGTGCTTGGTGACCCTGACATTCTGGCCAGAGTTGTTGGATCAAAGGCTGACCCTTGACCTAAGTTGGTCCAATTAGTACCTCCCTCCTGGGAATGTAGAACCGCTCCTAAGAGACAGTGACCGGGTGTATTAACCAGAGGATGCACGTTTGAGAAGGGAGAGGAATATAGCTCACACACACACACACACACACACACACACACACACACAGAAAGCATCAGAGCCAAGATCGAGTGTGTGAGAGCTTCAGAGTTCCTGTTTCCAGTAACTTCCTGGGACCCCACTACCTTCCTAACTCTGGATTCCATGTTATAGCACAGTAGAGAGTAAAGTTTGTTGTTGTAAGTGAAAGAAAACACATCAAATAACCTTCTATAACAAAGATATTACTGAATGTCACTCGTGTAACTAAAAAGCCCAGAGGTAGAGCTGGCTTTAGATGGGGGTGGTTTGGTAGCTAATATTATATGAGCAAAGCCTCAGCCACTCTCTATCTCTGTCTTCTGCCTTTTGCGGTGAGGAATTATTCTCAGGAACCGTAGGGTTCTTTGCAGCTCTAGGCTTTTCTTTGGTGGTAGCAAAATGGCTGCAGTAGTTCCAGACCTCACATCATAACCCAAACTATTTAAAGGAAGAGGGAATCTCTTCCAGTTGGCCGTGTACAAATCCTCCGATTCACTGTCATTGGCCAAATCTAGGGTCACGTGCCCATCTCAGAACCAGGTGAACGGGAAGATAAGATATGCCATTTAGATTGAAACAGGCAGGATTCTCCCTTGGGGCCAGGGGTAGGGTCTGACCTTCCCACACTACATGAATGAAGATGGAAGGAAGGGTTCCCCTAGGGACAAGCGAGCATTTTGGGTGGAGATAGGAAGCAAGGGAGGGATGTTACAAAAACAACACATTCCCACTGTATCCTATAGCCTTAATAAATGTTTCTTTTTAAAAAAATATTTCATGAGTTAATTTCTAACTTTTAACCAAGGAGTCCTAGCTAACAAGGTATATGTGATCTTCACGCTTTGACAAATTTATTCTAAATCATTCCTGGGGGCTCCCAAGTTACTCCTTCCCATGCAAGAAGAGAAAGAAGTCAGAGTTCACTCATCAGGGAGACAAAGTCAGATTTTTTTTAAAAAAAATTTTAAATGTTTTAATTTAATATTTAATGTTTATTTTTTTAATTTTTTAAATACTTCTTTATTTTTGAGAGAGAAAGAGAGCGCAAGCGGGGGAGGGACAAGGAGAGAGACACTCAGAATCCGAAGCAGGCTTCAGGCTCTGAGCTGTCAGCACAGGGCCTGACGCGGGGCCTGAGCCGAAGTCAGACGTTTACCCGACTGAGCCACCCAGGCGCCCCAATGTTTATTTATTTTTGAGATAGGGGTGGGGAGGGGAAGAGAGAGAGGGAGACACAGATTCTGAAGCAGGCTCCAGGCTCTGAGCTGGCAGCACAGAGCCCGATGCGGGGCTTGAACCCACGAACCATGAGATCATGACCTGAGCCGAAGTCGGAGGCTTAACAACTGAGCCACCCGAGCACCCCCAGAAAGTCAGATTTGATCAACCTCCCTGTCTCTACAAAAATGCAACAGAAATGTAGTTATTGTGACCGATAATAAGATATAAACAAGAACTAAAAGAATGATTCTAAGTAAAATTATTAGGATCAATTGAAAATATTTTAAATGCAAATCCTACATATTTCATAATGGTTCATTAACTTATAATAATCCACTTCAATCAAGATTTTGTTGCTTGACTGCTACTGAACAAATCTCAGTTTGAGTCACCGTGATTTTTTTAAAAGACCTGTTTTACTAGCCGTCTTATATTCCTACACTATTCAGAGAAATATTTGCAGAGAGGAAAACTTTCAAAATCTTGCTCAATGAGAATAGCACATCAAGTTTCAGAACCATCACAAACACTGAAGCCATAAATAATGCTGTGTAATTTGCAGGATGGGTGTAATTGCCCAGGGAGAAAATGCCAGAAACAATAGCCATGCACCCTTTTAGGAAACGCTGAATCACCAATGTGCACGGTGGCCGAGGACAACGTTGTATGAATAACACGCTGCAATCTGAGAGTCAAGGAGCAAATGAAAAGCGCTAGACTTGTAGCATGAAGATATTTTAGCAGGGCCTTACCGCCACACCTTGTCTCTGTTTGCTCAAGAAGGGTATGGGACTAAAACTGGGTCTCAACGTGTACAAGGGCGCGTTCAAGTCACTCGATTTCAAAATTCCAACGAGAAGGTAACCTCGCGTGATGTCTGCTTGATGGCATGGTTTTCCTTGCTGGTATGTGAAACGGTCCCTTAACAGCGTCCTGGATTTGACAGTCTCGTAAGCTAAAAGCTCGCGTGATGCGCTTCCTTCCACACTACTGTTATTCTAGTTACGCTTACCTTTGGCTGCCGGGGTCCATTCTCCAATATCCCATACGCTGCTTTCTTCCCCCCTCCCAGCCCCCCCATATATGCATCACAGCCTAAGTAGAGTGAACCTTCGCGTTCAGCACCTTCGCTGGTAAGGATGTTATCCGTGGTTCTGGGCCGAAGGGTACGTACATTTTACAGATGAGTTCGCAGGAGTACAAATGCGATTGTATTAAAACTTTTCCTGTGGTTGAACACCCCATTTCCTCCATGAATCTAAGATCTGTAAAACGAAACACAGCGGCCATATTCACACACGCGACCATTGACAGACAGGCGCTGGTGACTCACATGCAAATGGAGAACAGTTGAAATAAACAAATGCTTAGCGTCGTCCAATGAACTGTGAACAGGATCCGAATAAATGAGTGGGCGCGTGGACTTCCCGCTCGGGCCTCGGTTCCGTATGGGTTGATCTTCTGCTGCGTCTTCACATGCCTCCAGCCGGATGGGATTCATCAGCCAAGTTGCCTTCCATCTCCGTTGCTAGAAGATTAAGGCTGGCATTAACGCTACAGCCACGTTAAAGCCGGATCGTGCCTCTTGGCAAATCTCTCTTCTCGTTCATGGCTGATCGTTCCATTACGTCATAATTATCATACAGCTATAGCGTAAATACATAGTTATTTCCATCTCTCCATCCAGATGGTCGGTTACACGATAATTACAGTATGTTTGTACTTACTGGGTTTAATTACCAGATAATCAGGAAGAACATGCAAATTGCTAGGTTGTTGTTACACAGTACATTGAACCAAGTAAAACCTGTGTATTGCCTGAAAGTAAACAAGCTTGTACGCGGGATCGTGCACGGTAACCTGTGACGACAAGAAGGCCTGAGGTTTGTGACGGGGCCATTGTGTGGGTTAGCATTACACTTGCTGAGCTTAGATTAATCTCCAGATTATAACGAAATGCAATAAGAGAGACACTCACGCTGCCACGCCCGCCACGGGAACAATGGGGGACTGGCCACAGGAGTGGCCGAATAAGGTGCCAGTTCGTGGCGCTGGAGTCCTGCTCCGTTCCAACCGAGCGCATTCCAGAGTCACGTGCAAGCATCTGTTCTCTCCCGACCGTGTACATGCCCCGGTGTTGGCAGAGAGAGACTGCAAACCATCAACCAAGGAAGCCTCTCCCGGCAACAAAGTGTCGCTGCGGGTAGAAGCCACCTGAGAGTTCCCTGGTGTGTCCATTCTGCCACTGGTACCATAGCTAAGCGTCTCCCCAGGCCACACCAACGAGAGCTGCTTGGGTCAGTGTCTTCTGATTCCCATAATCAGATCACTGTTGCAGATTCTGTGATTGGGTCCCTGGCACGTTTTTCTACCTTCCCCTTTTGACTTCCACTTGAAATTCCACGTTATTCTAAAGAAGCCAACTTCATCTCCTCTCAGGGGTGCAACCTATGACCTTGGCAATCATTATCCGCCCTCACCCCGCCTACAGTGATTGGCTTAGAGTTGAACGTACGCTCCAAGCCACTTAATCCACTCTTGGACTAGAATGTTGTCTGATTCCCGAAACAAGGCATTTTGTCTTCCCTCCTCTGTATGATCGAATCTGAAGCTTCAAAAACCACGGCAAAGCATCTGACGGCCGTAACGGAGAAAGCGGGTCTTAAAGGACATCAATGAGCCGCAGGATCAAGCTCTACCTGAAAGCTAATGTGTACTTTCCAGTTACATGAATGAATAAACTCTCTTCATTGTCTGTGCCACCAACATTTGGGTCTTTATTATTTACAGTAAGGAGTGTAATAACTTATAAAGCGGCCACAACTTATCGGCCGGGCTTGCCACAGAAAAATCTCACAAATTTATTCAGGCATCTTCTGCCTCACTCCCTGGACACGAGCAGTCTTCATGTTCTGATATATCGTTTCCCCCCCACCCCGCCCCAGCTTAATGAGATATAATTGACATATAACATTTTGGTTTCGGTGTGCAGGATAATTTGATACATGTACATATTGCAAAATGATGGCACGGTTACAAATATTTTTTCTTGTGACAGCATCCCGTCCCCCACCTCTTGCAACGACCCATCTGTTCTCTGCATCTATGAGTTCAGGTTTCTTTTAGCTATCGCACGTAAACAAGATAATATCTTATTTGTCTTTCTCTGTCTTATTTCACGAAGCCCTGAAGGCTCACCCATGTTGCAAATGGCAAGATTTCCTTCTTTTTATGGCTGAGCGATATTCCATTATGCATATATGCCATATGTTCTTTACCCATTCAGCTGTCAATGGACACTTCGGTTGTTTCCGTATCTTGGCTGTTGTAAATAACGACGCAACGACCACGGGGATGCCAAGATCTTTTTGAGACAGTGATGTCGTTTCCTTTTGAAATATAGCCAGAAGCGGAACAGCCAGGTCATAGGGCAGTTCTATTTTTAATTTTTTCAAGGAATCTCCATACTGTTTTGATAGTTGCTGCACCAGTGTATATTTCCAACAACAGTGCACAAGGTTCTCTTTTCTTTACATGCCCCCCCAACACTTGTGATCTTTTGTCTTGTCTTTTTGATAGTAGCCATTCTAACAGGTGCGAGGTCATATCGCAGCATGGTTCTGATTGGCATTTCCTTGATGAAGAGTGATATTGAGCACATTTTCATGTACCGTCTGTCCGTCTTTGGAGAAATGTCTATTCAGTTCCTCTGGGCATTGTTAAATCCAATTGTTTATTTATGTTTCATTGTTGAATGGTATGAGCTCTTTATATATTTTGGATTTTAACCCCTTCTCAGATACACGATTTGCGAATATTCTCTCCCATTCCAAAGGTTGACTGATACCTCGTTTCTCGAGCTTACGCATCGGTTGCTTTTCCTGCCGACTTGAGATGGCATTCCAGTCTACCTATGGGAGAGGCAGCCCCCGCCCTGGGAAAAGCTGAGAGTTTTCTTCATCCATGGGTGGGGGCTGGGCGGAGACACAGGCACCCAGGTTCTGCTCTGCTCTCTGTAGAGAAGTCTGATAGGAGGACCCGCAGGCAAACCGGGTTGAACGTTTCATGTGAGTCACAGGCCGTGATGGACAGGAGCTAGAGACACTCCGAGACCACAGAGACCACTGACTGATAGAACCAGCGAGCAAAGGAAAGGCACACTGGCAGAAGTGGGAAGGGGACTTGGGACAGATAGGTGGGGTGGCCCCACACTTATGGGTGAACAGCACGCACCGGGTCACTCCTGAACAACAGGCTTTTACCTGCCTCTGAGTCACGACTTGAAGCAGCCATATCAGGCTGGACATTGATTTATCGCCCAAACGCTCATTACCTGTGAAGGTATCGAGGGACAGAACTGTCCCAGACGTCGGGTCAAAGTTACATACACCCCATGTGGCCCTTGAGCTAATCCATCTAGCATCCTCCAAGTGAGGCAAACAGTTAAATAAGCAGTTGCAACACAACATGGCCGTCGCCAGTCTAGAAGAGGGATGAGACGTCGTGGGTGGACGCAAGGAGACAACCCAGCCAAATTCAGGTTCAGGGACAATTTGCTGCAGGAAATGACATTTGCACTGACACCAGAGGGATGAGCGAGAGGGGAAGTGCTCCAAGCAGAGGTGAGAGCATTTGGCAGAGAGGAAGAGACAGATTTCCGGGAACAGGAGGGGCCTGTGGAGCAGGAGAGGGACAGCAGGAGGGGCGTGAGGGGAAGCGCAGCCCGCGACACAGGCAGGGGCCTCGTCAGCTGGGCAGGGAGTTCACGGTTTATCTCAAGGGCAGTCGCTAACAGGAGGAACGACACGATCAGATCTGCCTTTTAGTGGGCCCTCACCCACGTTTTGTCTTGGATGTATCTCTAAACTACTTTTCCAAGGTCTTCTTGGGGGGGCGGGGCATAAAGGGAAAGGGGACAGCACCAATAAGGCTCCAAACATCCGTTCCTTATAACATCCACGTGCGGCAGAAGGGAAGCCCGACCCGTGGGTTTCGGAGGCACAAGCACCTCAACCAACAGCCCCCTCTGCACAGCTGTGCGGTGTTCAAGACGCCGTTGGAACACTTTCCGTAAATCTTTGACACTCTGTTTTTCCTCGAAGTAGGAAGCCTGGTTATCAGCATGCGATTAGCTTGCAAAGAGGCATTTTCCAGACTCGACTACTCAGGTCCTGATCTCGCAGTTCGTGAGTTCGAGCCCTGCATGGAGTTCACCGCTGTCGGTGTGGAACCCGCTTGGGATTCTCTGTCTCCCTCTCTCTCTGTTCTTCCCCCACTCACTCTCTCTCTCTCTCTCAAAGATAAATAAAAAACATTAAAAAAAAGAAGAAGAAGAAGAAGAAGAAGACTGTTCCTTGAGCCTGGTAGCCAAAATGGTACATTCAGCCAGGGTCTTCTGGACCAAGACAGAGGACGAAGAAGGGCAGGGAGTGGATTTTCATTCCCATGAGTTGGCCTCCGTGACATTTCTAGGTTTTAAATATGACTAAGTCATCATCATCGGGGGCGGAGGAAGAGATTATCAGCGAGAGTAATGATCTAAGGGGGCATCTGACAACAACGGCCATCAGTCAACCAGTTTACGAGGTGACAGGTCCGGAGCTAAGCATCTCACGTAAATTGTCTCACCTTATCCTCGCGATAACCTTGTGAGATAACTGATATCACTGTTCCTATTTTACGGATGTGAAAACTGAGGCCCAGAGAGGTGAACAGCCGCTGATACTGTTGGGAGGGTTTGAACTCAGGCCATCTCACTGGAATGTCCACAATATGCTAGGTCCAGGCGAAATCCGTTCCTTAGGGACCAGTAGCAAGTTGGTCCCAACCCTCCCCCCCCCCCCGTCCCCCTCCAGGCCTTAGCTTCTGTGCTGCTCAGCATAGGACAGAAATCTGCCTGCTTCCCCAAGCATTTCTCCCTGGTGAACTCCCCTGTTGGAGCCACAGGGCTGAGCCAAGAGAGGTCCAATCACCTGGGCCAAGTTTTCATTAAAATGTGTGCGTGTTTGGGGGGCTTAATGATTATTTTCAGTCCCGGTTCCTGCTTATTTGGTTTGGGTTTTGCACGATTAATTAGGAGCCTAAATTAATGAGAAGGGAAACACGTGTCCAGCTGGTCCTCCCAGATGTTCCTGGAAACAAACTCTCCAATTTGCACAGCATGACAGTGTAAACATGACTTGGGGATCTCGCTCTGAGCTGGTTCAGTACCCAGCACTCCTGGCGGTGAGGAACGAGTCTTGCCTGGCACGTGAGCTTTCCCAGGTCTGAAATAATGTCTATCCTGTGCTTGCTGACACGGTTCTCCGTGGTCCTGCAACAGCACGGCCCTGGTTAGACTTCCTCGCCTGAGTCCTGGGAGGAAGGAAGTCTCAGCTCAGAGCAAGAGATGGAAACGAAGGAAGCGAGAATGAAAAAAGGCACTCCTGATAAAGACGGAGGACAAAAAGTTCTCCGAATTTCCGTGGTGATGTCACTGTCGCAGGCAGCCACGGGTACAGGAGTCTAGTTTTCCTTTCCATCCTATCCCTGCCTCCCTTTTATCTTTAGGGTGAGAACAGACCGATCCCTCGATTCCAGTTACCTCCGGTGTGGGGCGGTGACTGAATGAAACTAAATCAGAATCCATTAGGATCATCTGGTGTATGGTGTGAAATGCCATCAGGGGACCCTCCCCGTCTGTGGCCTCCACTCACAAGAGAAATGTCACCTGTATTGAAGTGGACAAAGCTAGGAAGTCCAAGAAGGCCAGGGAGCTTTACGCTGTCTCTCTTTGAAGGTATTGGGCACCTATTCTGTGCAGGTGTGAGACCCTAGGGCTGGGCAATGAACAAGGTAGGTATGATGGCCATCGTCAAAGAGCTTACGGTCTGGCTGTGACTCCTTCATCCGTCACAAACCTGACCGAAGACACTGACACCGTCCAGAAGCTCCCTTGGGTGGACACATAACCTGAATATTATTCAGCCTTACAAATTCACCTGGGAAAGGTAAGTTATAATCACCATGAGATGGCCTATATACCTGTAAGAATGATATGCCTAAAAAGGAAGGCTTTACCTAAAATGTAAATTCCCTTTACTTAAACAAGGAATGAAATTCTGATGCATCCTCCAGCATGGATGAACCTAGAAGACATCATGCTAAACGAAAGGAGCCAGACACAAAAGGACAAACATCGTATGAGGGACCTACGGTGGCCAAATTCATCATAGAGACAGAAAATGGTCGTAAGCGGCGCCTGGAGGGGGAGGGGCCTGGCGAGTCCGTGTTTCTGGGGTCCAGAGTTTCAATCGGGAAAGATAAAAAAGTTCTGGAGATAGACAGTGGTGATGGCTGCACCACATTGCGGGTGTATACTTACCGAACTGTATGCTTACAAATGGCGCAAAGGCTAAATTTTCTCACTGGACACAGTCCCTGGATGGAGGGGCAAGGTGAGATCCCCCTCTCTGAACAATCTCCCGCTCTGTATCCCTGCTGCCCGTCCCTTATTCAAGTCAGACCATCACTGATATGCAAAGCACTCTTTCAACAAATACCAGCGACACATTCCCAACACCGCTGTAGGCGCTGGGAATGCGGAAGTAATCCGGAAGTAATCCGACAGAGAAGGCCCTGCCCTCAGAGGCTTACCTTCTAGTGTAAGTCAGCCAATGAGCAGGTAGATGGCAAACCCCGCCCGACGTGGCCCCATTTACGCTTAACTCTTTAAGTGTATACCATTTTTTGTCGTCTTTAAACTTAACTTTTATCGCATCTAACATAATACCTTATGTTACCAATTTTTCCAGTGTGCCTTTATCTGTCCTCTAGAATATAAGCCCTCTTATAATGATTTTGTTGGGGTAACCCTGAGCCTAGACAGAATACTACCTGGCACATAGTAGTCAGCAATATATGTGTAAAATAAATACAAGTAAACAAAAATATTAAAAGGATAATTTTTGATGGTCAAAAATATTATTTTTCAATAGATTTTTTTTAAGATTTTATTTTTAAGTAATCTCTACACCCGACGTGGGGCTCAAACCCACAACCCCAAGGTCTAGAGTTGTCCACTCCACCCACTGAGGCAGCCCCCGGGCCTCCTTGTCAAAAATACTTTAAAGGAAAGAAACAGTGCTCTGTGAAGCATTGGAACTTATAGAGAAAAAAAAAACAGATAAAATAATTTGGGGTGTAAGATTTTGAATTAGA
The DNA here is from genome assembly GCF_018350175.1 of Felis catus. NCBI lineage: Eukaryota > Metazoa > Chordata > Mammalia > Carnivora > Felidae > Felis > Felis catus. Next base: position 29,117,902 of record NC_058382.1, on the reverse strand, counting down.
TGATGAAGGATTTTTTTTAATAACCTTTGAACTGGTACTAGAGGGCAAGAAAGAGATTTCCGGGGAAATCTCTGCAGAGATTTCCGCAGGCAGGGGAACCCACAAATGCAAAATGTCGTGGAAGGAAACCCTTCATGTGTTGAGGGAATAGGAAAAAACCCCCCAATGTGGCTGCGGTGTAGTGAGCAAAGGGAAGAGTGATGCCAGGTGATGTCACAAGCGAGCAGGGGTCAAGGTCCTGGGACACCTCACACGCCATGGAAGGAAATTACATTTTATTCTAAGTGTGATAGAAAGGCACTTTTTGGGGTAAGATGGTTTTTTTTTTTTTTAACATTTTTTAAAGTCTATTTATTTTGAGAGAGAGAGACAGAGACAGAGAAGAAACATAAGTGGGAGAAAGGAAGAGAGAGAGGGAGAGAGAGAACCCCAAGCCGTCTCTGCCCTGTCCACGCAAAGCCCAGTGTGGAGCTCGATCTCCTGAACCGTGACCTCAGGACCTGAGCCGGAATCAAGAGTCCGATGTTTACCCGACCGAGCCACTCAAGCACCTCTTAAATATTTTTTAAATTAATTAATTTATTTTGAGACAGAGAGAGAACGAGTGGAAGAGGGGCAGGTAAGATAGTTATTTTTTGGTTACGTTACAGCATACATAAAACTCAGCATTTTAGCCATTTTTTTAAAAAAATTTTTATGTTTATTTGTTTTTGAGAAACAGAGTGAGACAAAGCATGAGCAAGGGAGGGACAGAGAGAGAAGGAGACACAGACTCCAAAGCAGGCTCCAGGCTCTGAGCTGTCAGCACAGAGCCCGACGCGGGGCTCAAAGTCACGAACCGCGAAGTTGGACGCTCAACCGACTGAGCCACCCAGGCGCCCCTAGCCATTTTTAAGTGTACATTTCAGTGGCGTTACACACACTCACCTTTTTGTACAACCATCACCACCATCCATGTCCAGAACTTTTCCGTTGTCCCAAACTGAAACTTGGAACACAGATTACAAGTGCGCATTACCCCTCTTCCCTCAGCCCCTAGCAACTGCTCACAGTCTTATGAATTTGCTCACTGTCTCTATGAATTTGACTACTCTAGGTACCTCGGATAAATGGCATCATACAATATTTGTCTTTTGTGCCTGGCTTTTTTCATGTCGCGTAATGTCTTCAAGGCCCCATCCATACTGTGGCTTGTATCAGAATCTCATTCCCTTTTAAGGCTGAATAATATTCTATGGTAGGTATGTACCACATTTTGTTTATCTCTTTTTCTGGTGATGAATATTTGAGTTGTTTCCACCTTTCGGCTGTTGTGAGTAACGCTGGTATGAAAATAAGTGTACAAATATCTCTTTGAGGCTCTGCTTTCGATTCTTTTGGGTGTATGCCCAGAAGTGGACTTGTTGAACTATATGGCAATTCTGTTTAATTTTGAGGAACTGCCCCAATGCTTTCCACAGTGGCTAGATCATTTTACATCCCCACTAGTAATGCACTTGGGTTGCAATTTCTCTCCGCCATCACGACACTTGTTACTTTCTGTTTTTTCAAAAACAGCCATCCTAATGGGTGTGGGGTAAGACCTCATGGTGGTTTTGATTTGCATTTCATAATAATTCATGATGTTGAGCATCTTTCCATGAGCTTATCAGCCATTTGCATATCTTCTTTGGAGAAACTTCTATTCGAGCCCTTGGCCTGTTTTTAAACTTGGTTTGGTGGTTTTGTTGTTGAATTGTAGGAACTCTTTATATATTCTGGATATGACTCCCTTCACAAATATATGTTTTGCAAACTTTTTCTCTGATTTTGCTCGTTGCCTTTTCACTCTGTTGATAGTATCGTCTGATGCACAAAAATTTTTAATTTTGATGAAGCCAAATTAATTTGTCTATCTTTTCTTTCTGCTGTCTGTGCTTTTGATATCATATCAAAGAAATCATTGCCAAATTCAGTGTGTCCTTGTTCTTTTCCTTTATGCTTTCTTCTAAGAGTTTTATACTTTTGGCTCTTACATGGAAGTCTCTGATCAATTTTGGACTAATTTTTGCATGAAGTCTAAAGGAAGAGTCCAACTGCATTCTTTTGCAGGTGGACATCCAGTTTTCTGTTTGTTGAAACAATCGTCTCGTTCCCATTGAGTGGTTTTGTCACCCTTACAGAAAATCCTTTGACCATACATTTGAGGGTTTTTCTGGACTTGCTCTTCTTTTCCATTGGTCTCTCTGTCTTTATGCCAGTGCCACACTGTTTTGTTTATGGTAGCTTCACAGGAAGTTCTGAAATGAGAAAGTTAATACCTCCAACTTTGTTCTTTTTCAAGATATTCTGGCTCTTCAGAGTCCCTTGATATTCCATATGAATTTTAGGATGGAGTTTTCTGTTTCTGCAAGAGCATAGTTAGGATTTTCATACAGTTTCATCAAATCTGTAGATTACTTTGGGTAGTGTTAATATCTCAACAACATTGAGTCTCCCTGTCCACAAACACTGAATACCTTCTTTTGATTGATTGATTGATTTCTTAATTTTTTTGTTTGTTTTTTTGTTTTTTGAGAGAGAGAGAGAGAGAGAGAGAGAGAGAGCGCGCGCACAAGCAGGGGAGTGGCAGAGAGAAAGGAGGACAGAAGATCTGAAGCAGACTCAGACGCTTAACTGACTGAACCACCCAGGCACCCCTCTTCTCTTGATTTATGCCCTTAATTTCTTTCAACAGTGTTTTCACATCTTTTACCTCCTTGGTCAAATTTAAGTAATTTCCTATTTTTGATGATTTATTAATGGGATTGTTTTCATGATTTCCTTTTCAGATTTATCACTGTTAGCATATAGAAAAGAAACTGAATTATGTGAGTTGGTCTCGTATCCTACAACTCTGTTGAATTCATTAATTAGTTCTAACAAGTTATTTGTGGGGTCGTTTTGGTTTTTGATACATAAGATCAGGGTTTCTGTGAGCTGAGATTATTTTACTCTTCCTTTTCAATTTGGGTATCTTTTATTTCTTTTTCTTGCCTAATTGCTCTGGCTGGAACTCTCTGTACTATGTTGAAAATTAATGGCAAAAGAGGGTGCCCCTGTTTCGTTCCTGATTTAGAGGAAAAACTTGAAGCCTCTCACCATTTAGTATGATCTTTGTTGTGGGTTTTTCACATATGACCTTTATTGTATTAAGGTAGTTTCCTTCTGTTCCTAATTTGTTGAGTGTTTTTTGTCATGAATGAGTGCTGAGTTGTGTCAAATGCTTTTTCTGCATTGATTGAGATGATCATGTGTTTTTTTCCCCCTGTATTCTGTTAATGTGGTGTATTACATTGGTTGATATATCAATGATACGAACTGAACTGGCATTCCAGGAATAAATCTCACTTGGTCATGGTATATAATCCTTTTGATACACTGCTGGGTTCCATTTGTTAGTATTTTTGAAAACTTGTACATCAGTAATCATAAGGAATATTGATCGGAAGTGTTCTTTTCTTGTTGTGTCTTTGTCTTTGATGTAAGGTTAATGCTGGCCTCATTGAATTAGAAAGTGTTCTCTCCTCTTTGTAATTTTGCAAGAGTTTAAGAAGGATTGGTGTTAATTCATTTTTTATTGTTGGATAGAGAAAGCCACTGAGTTATTTCGTCCAGGGATTTCCTTTGTTGGGATGTTTTTGATTACTGATTAAATCTTCTCATCAGTTATAGGTCTACCAAGGCTTTGTACTTCTTCACGATTCAGGCTTGCAGGATTGTATGTTTTTAGGAATTTGTGCATTTCATGGAAGTTATCTAATTTGTTGGCTTATAATCCATCATCCTTTCTTACAGTCTTCCCCCCCCCAAAAGTCAGTAGTAATATGCCCACTTTCATTTATTATTTTAGTAATTTGAGTCTTTCCCATTTTTACATAGTCAACCCACCAAACCGTTTCTCAATTTTATTTTCAAAAACGAACTTTTGGTTTAATTGATTTTCTCTATTTTCTGATATTTGTATAACCACCTAGTCCACTTTTGGTTACTGTTTGCATGGAATATTTTTTCCACCACATCAGTGCATCGTAGTTATGTCTTTAGATCTAAAATGAGTCTCTTGTAGACAGCTTCTAGTTGTATCATGGTTTTGCATCCATTCTTCCCACCTATGCCTTTTGATTAGGAATATTAACCCATTTACATTTAAAATAATTACTGGGGCACCTGGGTGGCTCAGTCGGTTGGGTGTCTGACTCTTGATCTCGGCTCAGGTCATGATCCCAGGGTCGTGGGATCAAGCCCCATTTCAGGTTCTGCGCTGAGTGTGGAGCCTGCTTGAGATTCTCGCTCTGCCTCTTTCTCTTTCACCCTCTGCCCCACTCCCCTACTTGTGCTCTCTCTCTCCCTCAAAATAAAAAATAAAAATAAGGTAATTACTAATAAAAAGAAGGCTTACTTTTATCATTTTGTTATTTGCTTTCTGTGTCTTATTAGCTTTCTCGTTCATTTCCTTTGTTGCTGTCTTCTTTGTATTTCGCTGATTTTTTGTAGTGGCGCATTTTGATTCTCTTTAAATTTTCTTTTATGTATATTTTATAGATAGCTTCACGGTGGTTATCACGGAGGTTACATATCACATCCTAAAGTTATAGCAATCTATTTTGTGTTAATACCAACTTGATTTCAGTGGCTTACAAAAACTCTACTCCTTTACAGCTCCATCCCAACTTCATTTTAGATTTCTGACGTCACGCGCAAATTTCATCTTTGTGTATTGTGTATCCATTAACATAGATTTTTTTTATGGCTTGGTCTTTTAAATCCTATAAAAAATAAAAAGTAGAATTACAAACCATAATTACAACAATACTGGTTTTATATTTGCCGGTGCATTTACTTTTCCCAGAGATCTTTATATCATCATATGGTATGGCTTTGAGGTTAGCATCTTTTTATCTCAACCTGAAGGACTCCTATTAGAATATATTTAGTGCAGGTCTATTGGCAATGACCCCTTTGGCTTTTGTTTATCTGGGAATGTCTTAATCTCACCTTCATTTCTGAAGAACAATTTTACCAGATACAGAAGTGTTTGTTAACAGGTTTTTTTTTTTCCAGTCAGCACATTAAATATAACATCTCACTGCCTTCTGCTGAGTCATTGACCAATAATCTTTGGAGGATCCCTTGTACATGATGAGTCACTTTCCTCTTTGTTTCCAAGACTCACTCTTTATCTTTTTCTTTCAACAGTTTGATTATGCGTCTAGATATGTATCTCTTTGGGTTTATCTTACTTGGAGTTCATTGAACTTTTTCAACTTGTATTCCATTTATTTCCTCAAACTTGGGAACTTTTCAGTCACTATTTCTTCAGAAGTTCTCTTGCCCTTTTTCTCTATCTTCACCTTCTGGGACTCCCGTAATGCATATATTGGTCTAGTTCGTGAGTTCTTAGTCTCTATTCACTTCTTTTAATTCTTTTTTTCTTTCTGCTCCTCAAACTCAATAATTTCAAATGTTTTATTTTCAAGTTTGCTTATTCTTTCTGCTTCCTGCTTAAGTATGCTATTCAATCCTTTTGTAAAATTTTCAAGGGTCTATGGAGGCCAATATGGCGGAGAGACAGGGGGATCCATATGTCCCGTGTCTCTCAAACAAAGAAGTGTAGAAGCCAAAGGACTTTGAACACCAGAGCCTGGGAGGAAAAGAGACTGAATCTACTAGGAAGAAAATGGGAAAGCTGGAAAAAAGATAGGGCTACTCCAAGGAACAAATCAAAGCACACCTGGTGGAGGGTATAAAATATTACTACGAGTAGGGTAATAAAATAACCAAAGTCACAACAACAGAGAGCAAGTAACAATCCCTGAAAAAAAACACCTCCTGAAGGGCAAGGCCCCAGACAGTGTATGACCCTCCTTTAATATAGCAGTGCTCACAGGTGCAGAGCACAAAAGCTTTTAAAATGCATGAGGGACAGAAAAACAGCCAAAATGACAAAACGGAAGAATTCTCCTCAAAAGAAACTCCAGGAAGTAGCGACAGCTAATGAATTGATCAAAACCGATTTAAGCAATATAGCGGAACAAGAATTTAGAATAATAGTCATAAAATTAAACGCTGGGCTTGAAAAAAGCATAGAGGACAGCAGAGAATCTATTGCTACAGAGATCAAGGGACTAAAAAACAGTCATGAGGACTTAAAAAATGCTATCAATGAGGTGCAAAATGTTTCAATTCACATGTTATAATTTTCAGCTCCAAAATTTCTGTTTGGTTCGTTTTTATAATTTCTTCTTTTAATTCCTATCCTAATTTTATTCACATATCATTTTCCTAATTTTCTTTAATATTTATCTGTGTTTTCCTTTAGCTCTTTGAGAATATTTAAGATAGTTCATTTAAAGTCTTTGTCTAGTAAACCTGATGTCTTTGGGGTCTTTTTCTACTACTTTACTATCTTTGAATGGACCGTGTTTTCCTTTTCTTTGTGTGCCTTGTGCTTTTGTTGTTGTTGAAAATTTGACATTTTTAAAAATGTTTATTTATTATTTTTGAGAGAGAGAGAGAGAGAGCGTGAGCAGGGGGAGGGGCGGGGGGGCGGATCTGAAGTGGGCTCTATGCTGATAGCAGTGAGCCTGATGTGGAGCTCCGACTCCCAAACCATGAGATCATGACCTGAGCCAAAGTCGGACGCTCAGTTGACTGAGCCACCCAGGGCCCCTGAAAATTGACCATTTTTTTTTTTAATTTTTTTTTCAACGTTTATTTATTTTTGGGACAGAGAGAGACAGAGCATGAACGGGGGAGGGGCAGAGAGGGAGGGAGACACAGAATCGGAAACAGGCTCCAGGCTCCGAGCCATCAGCCCAGAGCCTGATGCGGGACTCGAACTCACGGACCGCGAGATCGTGACCTGGCTGAAGTCGGACGCTTAACTGACTGCGCCACCCAGGCACCCCAAATTGACCATTTTTAAAAGGAGCCTTCTCTCCCTGTCTTTGCAGACTAGGTGTGACAGAGAAGTCCTTCACTAATTAGCTAGGCATTTTCTGAGCTTAAGGAGAAAGTTTAAGGGCTTTTCAGATCTTTTCTGGGCATGAGTCTTTCCTGGACCTGTGTGCCTATTTTGAGTCCCCTGTATACAGACCTGCCTTTAAATGTTTCTATTTCCCATAGAGTCTCTCCCCAACTGCTCCTGGGGGGTCTTGGACGGCCTATTGTATGTCTCTACCCATGATTCCTTGCTCCAAATGTCCACAGTCTTAGTCTCCCTCCAGCGTTCCCAAGTAGTACCCATTGCTTCTTCCCACCTGAGATTCATGTTAGGTGAAACAACGTTGTTCAGGCATCCGTAGACAGGTGAGAATGTTGCCAACGAGGACTGCCCTGCTGTCTCCAATATGAGGGAAGGAGTTGGGCTCCTGATTTCTCCAGAGCAAGACCACGCTGCTCCAGGGAAGGGGTAAAACAAAGGCAAGCAAAACTGCCACACGCTTTTCTAAGTGTTCGGCATGTGTACAATTGGGTACGTGTCTTAACTGGGTACTCCTCGGATTGCTGTAGAACTTTGACTATTTTCCAGAGCTCCTGTAAGGTTACTCTAGCAAGTGTGTGGCTGTGTCTTGGTTTGGGTTTGGTTTCGTTGTTAACATCTCCATGGGGAACCTGGGTTTGGAGCTTCCCGGTCTGCCTGTTTGCCCACGCCAGCTTCACAAAGACTGTGAATCAGGCTTTGCTGGAAAAAAAAAATCACAGACATCTCAGGAAGACGCTAGTCTTTCCAGTAGAAAGTCTAGTAGAAAGACTAGACCGCGTGAGTTTATTTGAATTTGGGCCTCCATAAGACATCGATTAAAGTGAATGTTGGCACCAAAATGAAGGCGAAGAAGAGTAGGGATAAAGGGCTCAGGGGGGAATGGTTTGTCCCATGGACTACTGAAGCATTTTTAAAATAGCTTAACTGAGGCGTAATTGACTTGCAATAGATTGCACACCCAAGTGTACGATCCGATAACTCTCACGCACGTTGGCATCTACGAAAGCAACGCCACCATCAAGAAGACAAACATCTTCACATACTAAAGTTTCCTCCTGGTCCTTCGAAATTCCTTCTATCTTTTTTCCCACCTCCCAATCCCCACCATCCCCAGGCAACCAGTGATCTGCTTTGTCTCACAGCAGATTCACTTACATTTTCCAGAACGTGGTAATAATGGAATCGAACAATGTACTCTTTCCATCTTCCTTCACTCAGCACGATTATTTTGAGATTCCGCTATGTTGCAGCATATATCAATAATCAGCCCTCTTTCTTGCTGAGTAGGATTCTGTTACATGGAGATGCTACCGCTTTCTTATCTGTTTATTTGTTGATAGGTAGTTGGGTGGTATTTAGTTTTGAACCATAACACATAAAGCTGTAATGAACATCTCGGGACAAATTTCTGTGGAGCTATAACCTTTCGTTTCTCTGGGGCAAACGGGAGTGGACTGACTAGGCGATAAAATGGGTATTCATTTAACTTTTTAAGAAACTGCCAGACTGGTTTACAAAGTACATACACCATTTTATACTCCCACCAACGGTGAAAGACAGCTGATTTCATGCCTCTAAATCCTCAGTAACATTTTATCTGTTCAATCTTTTTAATTTTTGCCATTTTAATAGGTGTGGCAGTGGCATCTCGTTGTGCTTTTAATTTGCATTCCGAGGTGGTTAGTGATGTTCAGCGTCTTCTCACGTGCTCGTTTGCTTTCATGCAATCTTCTTTGTGTCCACTCAAGTTTTTCAGCCATTATTTGCTGGGTTGTTTGCTTTTTTTCTTTTTTGATTTATTTTTGAGAGAGAGAGAGAGAAAACAAGCAAGGGAGGGGAAGAGAGAAGGGGACAGAGGATCCGAAGCAGGCTATGTGCTAACAACAGAGAGCCTGATGTAGGACTTGAACTCACAAACCGTGAGATCATGACCTGAGCCGAAGTGGGATGCTTGACTGACTGAGCCACCCGGGCACCCCACTTTTGTTTTCTTATTATTGAGTTTTGAGGGTGTGACTGTATGTGCATGTATGTATGTGTGCACTCTGGATAAAGTTCTTTATCAGATATATAATTTCCAAATATTTTCTCCCATCATATCATACCTTTACACTCTGTTAACAGTGTCTTCTGAAGAGGAAAAGTTTTAAATTTGGATAAAATTCTGTTTGCTATTTTATGGATAATATTTTTGGTGGCGTATCTAAGAAATCTTTGACTAACTTAAATTCAAAAGATTTAACCTATTTTTCTAGGTGTTTTGTAGTTTTACATTTTACGTATAGATCTAAATTCATTTTGAGTTCAATTTTTTAAAGGATTTCTTGTTTAGATGTTTATTTTTTGATATATATATAGAAAGAGAGAGAGAGAGAATGAAAGCAAGGGAGCAGCAGAGAGAGAGGGGAACAGAGGATCCAAAATGCTGTTAGCACAGAGCCTGATGTGGGGCTTGAACTCACGAACCATGAGATCATGACCTGCGTTGAAGTCAGACGCTCAACCAACTGAGCCATACAGGTGCCCCTTAAGTTAAATTTTTTAATAGGTTGTAAAAAATGGATCACAGTTCTTCTTCTTCTTCTTCTTCTTCTTCTTCTTCTTCTTCTTCTCCTCCTCCATCTTCTTTGTCTTCTTCGTCTTCTTCGTCTTCTTCTTCTTCTTTTTGCATATGGCAGTTCAATTGTTCTACCACCATTTGTTTAAAAGACTATGCTCTCTCAACCAAATTGCCTTTGCACCTTTGACCACATATGTGTGTGTCTACTTTTGCACTCTCTAATCTGTTGCTTTCACCTATTTGTCTATCTCACACCAAAACTGCTTCTCTTGATTACTTAGCTTTAAAAAAACAAAACAAAACAAAACAAAAAAGCTTATTTATTTTGAGAGAGAAAGAACACGAGCAGGAGAGGGGCAGAGAGGGAGAATTCTAAGCAGGCTCCACGCCATCAGCACAGAGCCCAAGGCGGGTCTCAAACCCACAGATCATAACTTGAGCTGAAGTCAAGAGACAGATGCTCAACAGACTGAGCTACACAGACGCCCCTTGATTACTGTAGCTTTTTAAAGAAGTCTTGCAATTAGGTAGTGTCAGTCCTTTGTTCTCTTGCATAGTTATTTTGGCTATTGTAGGTCCTTTGCATTTCCAGATGAATTTGAAAACTACCTTGTCCCTTTTTTTGTTTGTTTTACAAAGTGAAAACTTGCTGGAGTTTTGATTGGGATTGCACTAAACCTCTATCTATAGTTCTATAAATCAACTTGAAATGAAGAATATTGAGACTTCTCACCCATGAACATGGTATATCTCTCCACTTACTTAAATCTTGTAAATTTCTTACAGCAATGCTTCATATAGTTTTCAGGGTACAGGTCTTTTTTATCACACTGAAGTATTTTAAACAGAGGGTTGGCGTGGTCTACTTTAATTTCTAATGCAGGAATAAAGGGTTGGAAGAAGATGAGAGTGGAAACATGGAGACCAATTGGAGACTACAACATAGTCTAGGCAGGTGATGATGGTGGCTTGAACCAGGATGGTAGCAGTGGTGATGGTCAAAAGAGCTAACGTGAAATTAATTAGGCTGAATCTATGTGGAATTACCTCTTTCTGTAGGTCAGAGAAGCTGTAATATTGGCAACTTCATATGGTTCAATCTAATATTTTGGAGATTAGTCAGGACTCAGGACCTTCTGGCCAATTAGATGCAGAGAACCAATGTAAGGGAAGAATCGAGAGTGGTACTTGGGTGCTGAACTCCAACAAATGAGCGGACGATGATGCCACATGTCCTCAAAGTGTAAAGACTACAGGATTGGAGGGCAATTGTGCGGCCTCATTCTCTCTTTCTTTTTATTCCCAGTTCTCTTTTCTTTTTTTCTTTCTTTTCTTTAATGTTTATTTATTTTTGAGAGAGAGTGTGAGCAGGGGAGGGGCAGAGAGAGACACACACACAGAATCCGAAGCAGCCTCCAGGCTCCGAGCTGTCAGCACAGAGCCCGACGTGGGGCATGAACCCACGAACCGCGAGATCGTGACCTGAGCCCAAGTCGGACCCTTAACCGACTGAGCCACCCAGGCGCCCCCCAGTTCTCTTTGCTCTCTCTCCATCATCTTTCGCTTTGGGGGGAACACTATTATCACAGGGCTACATGTTTACTTTTAAACGTGTGTTTTTTCCCACCCAGCTCCCTGTCTGACATTTTAATGACTTCTGCTGGCTTAGCTTTTCTTGGGCACGGCACACAAAGAGAACATATTTTCTGTGCACGGTTTGAGGTTCGTGCATACTCCCTTGATTTTAATGCCATAGCAACATGCCCCTAACTTTTTATTTCTCTGAGCCCGGCCCTCATCTGGAAGGGTTCTGGGCCACATTTTCAAGCAATTTGGTGCCCATCACCGTGAGGCTCCTGAGTTTATGAAGGGAAGGCTCAGAACGCATGCTTGAGTTCATACTCAAATTACTATCCTAAATGACTCCATGGGGGGTTTCTTTTAGGGGTCACTGAGAGCCAGAGTGGAATGTTTTTCCTTCTTCATTTTATCCCAGGCCTTGGGGCACAAGGACCATAAATGCAGGTAATGTGTTTTATAGCCAGATTCTCTAGGTTCATTTTTCCACCTCTCTCTCCTCCCCCCGTGGTAGCCATGAAACACCACAGAGCTAGCTGGAGACTTCCTTTGTCTGATGCTGCTTCTACAAAGGCTGAGATTTGGGTGGCTAGGCAACATAGCAGGGTGCATCGGAGGAGCAGGAGGCTTCCTGTCTGTGGCCCCGCCAGACATGTGTGATTACCCTCAAGACCAATAGAGAGGTCCGTGTTGGAAAAAAAAGTGAGCATCAGATAGTAAGCTCCCCATCACTGGAGGTGTTCCGGAAGCACACAGACACCTGCTGGACAAGCGTGTTGTAATTGGCGATCCATGCATCTGGCAAGTTGAACGACAAACCGCTAAATGTCCTCAGAACACAGACTTTTTTAGACTAAGATGTCCCTTCGTTGCTTCAACAGATGTTAACTGAACACCTACTGTGGGGCTGGGAACTGCACCCTGAGAATACCGCCTGTGAACAGGGTGGACACGGGCCCTGCCCTTAAGGAGCTTGCGGTCTGATGAGAGTGACTATTAAATAATTTACAATGAGGTGATGGAAAGAACCAACTGTCAGGTCTGAGGCCAGGGTCCTTGTTGTCCTTTTACAGGGTTATCTCAGAGATGCTTCCTGACCCTGGAGGGCCAAACTCCACTTTACAAATGATGAAATGCAGGCGCAGAAAGGTTGCACAAATCCTAACTTACACAGCTGTCACCTGTGAAAGCCGGAGCGACAGGCCAGACCTCTCCGTCTCCGGGGTCCACACACTTAACTGAACCTCTGGTTGAGACTCTTAGAAGACCCAGTTAGTTCTCAGGTCCTGAAGGCCCAGGTCTCGATGCACGCTACCCCCACTCTCACCTCGAGAAAGGTAAACAGTACAGGTCCGCTCACTCTCTCTCTGCTCACTCAACATACGGGCCCTCGGGGGCTTTCAAATAAAAACCATCTCTGGGCCTTCCGCAATTACGTTGGCCAGCTCCAAAAAAAATTATAACAACACATCTTACCTAAAACTTGAGGCTTGATACTTGCCAGAACTCCCACCATGATGTTGAACGTGAAGAACGGAAAAGGGAAGGGCAAGACGCTTTGTGAAGGCCCTACTGTGTGCTCAGCCCGGGAAGGGGGTGAGGGCCGGGCAGCCGGAGTGTGGTACACGACTACAACAAAAGATGTGCTTCTTGCCCCTGATGGACTTAAAATATCATGGCAGAGGGGCACCTGGCTGGCTCAGTCGGTTGAGCGTCTGACTCTTGATTTCCGCTCAGCTCCCAGAGTCGTGGGATCGAGCCCTGTATCAGGCTCCATGCTGAGCTTGAGATTCTCTCTCTCTCTCTCTCTCTTCCTCTGTCCTTCTCCCCCACTGTCTCTCTCTCTCTCTCTCTCTCCCTCTCTAAAATAATAATGCTAAAAAATTTCATTGCAGAGACACAAAGGAGGTGAGCTAAGGGTAGGCAACAAAGAACCAAGGAAAAGACTAAGCCATGGCGTCGTGATAGGAGTTTTCAAATCCCGCCTCTTGCTGTGTGTCTTTGGACAAGTTCCTTTGTGTCTCCGAATGTCAAATCTTCATCTGCAACAGCGCCGTCCAAAAGAACTTTCTGCCGTGATGAAAATGCCCTACATCTTCAGTGTCCAACAGGGCAGGGCGTTAGCTCTTAGGAAAGGTGTTCCGTGTGATGAAGGACTGATTTTTTTTTTTTTTATTTTATGTGCTTTATGTACTGCTGTGGACTTACCTATTTTATTTTTATTTTTTTAATTTTTCATTATCTTAAATTTACATAGATACACGAGGCTAGTGGCGACCATACTGGCCAGCATAGAGCTAGACCGTTCGGAGTTAAGAGTCTCCATCTATCTGACATAATATGTGCGGAGGGAAGTCCAGAAATGTGCATTTTGCACCTGGAAGAAAAGTACTAGTGAAACACTTGGGCTCTGGGGCCCAGTTTCTTTTTTTTTTTTTTAATTTTTTTATGGTTTATTTATTTTTGAGACAGAGAGAGACAGAGCATGAACGGGGGAGGGGCAGAGAGAGAGGGAGACACAGAATCGGAAGCAGGCTCCAGGCTCTGAGCCGTCAGCCCAGAGCCCGACGCGGGGCTCGAACTCACGGACCGTGAGATCGTGACCTGAGCTGAAGTCGGGCGCTCAACCGACTGAGCCACCCAGGCGCCCCTACATCCCAGTTTCAACATACCTGGTTGTAAGGCCCTGGACAAGTCCCTTAGCCTCTGAGTGCCCCATGTCCTCGTCTATAAAATGGGGATAATTACAGACCCTCGTTCACCGGGTTGGTACCAAGATTAAGTAAGGTAATAGATGGGACTTTCTCAGAACAGAGCCTGATACTTGGTAAATGCTCAGCCTGTGTAGCTGTTGTTTTTTGAATTTGTTACTTGTCCTTATTATTAGTGGCACCCAGCATTACTCAGCCTCCTGGAATCTCACCTTGTCCCCATAGCAAATCACTCCTCATCAGGGAGGCATCAGGAACAGCCACATTCTTTCGAAGGAGAGAGGGCCCGAGTGAATGAGGGGCAGACAGAGAGACGGAGAGAGAGAATCCCGTGCGGGCTCCACGCTGTCAGTGCCGAGACCAGTGTGGGGCTCGAACTCACGAACTGTGAGATCGTGACCTGAGCCGAAGTCGGACGCTTCGCCGACTGAGCCAGCCAGGCGCCCCAGGAAGAGCCCTGTTCTTGCTCTCTGTTGCCAAAGCTGAAGGACGAAGGCTGAGTCCGAAGTCTAGGGGCACCCTCTATACCCAAAAAACATTTCTCATTTAGCAAACACTGAGAGTCTCTTCCTTTACCGCACCTGAGAAGACACGAAGAGAGTTGAATATCTTTATGGCATCAGCACCGTGGAGACTTGTGTCAAAGGGATTAAGACTGTTTTGGGGTTTCTAGATTAAATGTTAACTGCGGACCCACAAGGTAATATTTAAGATGAGACATTCAGATATGTTTATCCGGAAGATTGCTTTTTAAGGCTGTGAACAACATTCACATGGGCCCGGCACCTGAAAAGAACACAGAATTTCCTTCTTTTCCTTTCTTTGCTCATTTCCAATGCATTTGAGAAAGGAAAAAAAAAAAAAAGAAAAAGAAAGAAAGAGAGAGGGAAAGAAATCCTTCCAGTATGGAAATCTGTTCTTAAATTGGTTTGGATTCAATTAAATTTAATGGTTACCATGGGATTTCTGTGTATGGGCAACTCCCCGTGGAGCCTCACTGATGTCACCAACTCAGTGTGTGACCGTGGGCAAGTACTCTCTCTTCTTTGGGCTTCAGTTTCCCCGTGAATTCAGTAGGGATTTGGGCTGGATTGGAGAGTGGTTCTTTAAAGACCTTTTCAACCCTGGGAGTCTACGATTCAATGATACTCTTTCTTTTCAAATTGACAATATGACAGGGTCATAAAGGATTCATCATTCAACGGCATTTCCACTCTCCGGGCCCAGAAGTGCACGGATCAGGAATCAAAACCTCAAATACCTCCGGGAGCCGAGCGGGTCACAGAAAGGAGCGAACTAGGGCTGAATGAGAACTAAAGGGAACTGGCGAGCCCACACCCCGTCCCAAGGAGGCGGTTCCTCTATGTCTCTGGCTGATGTGACCTCATGGGAACATCTGGGGACAGATCTTCAATGTTTTCCAAGCCACACCAGAAATCTGGATTTTTTAAGTCAAGCACCGGACTTTATATGTTGGCTCAAAAAGAAAAAAGAGGGGCGCCTGGGTGGCGCAGTCGGTTAAGCGTCCGACTTCAGCCAGGTCACGATCTCACGGTCTGTGAGTTCGAGCCCCGCGTCGGGCTCTGGGCTGATGGCTCAGAGCCTGGAGCCTGTTTCCGATTCTGTGTCTCCCTCTCTCTCTGCCCCTCCCCCGTTCATGCTCTGTCTCTCTCTGTCCCAAAAATAAATAAACGTTGAAAAATAAAATAAAATAAAAAAAGAAAAAAGAAAAAACCCTTTTGGGAGCCAAGCTAAGACTATGTGGAAGATGACAGACAGGTGGATACGTTCTCACCTCTCCCTCTCCAGCACCAGCTGTAGATGGTCGAACCCAAAGGGGCCTGACTCCAGGACAGAACTCGGAAGGGGATTTTTAAAAGAAATCGAGGTATCAGGCGACTTCTGTTCATCAGGCTCTGTCTGCTAAACATCAGCACCATGACCTTTGGCCAAAATCAGCAGAGTCCACCCCGGACTAGAAACCGACAGTAAACACGACTCCGGCTGATTGCAGGGACTTGTCTCTCTTGCGTCAAGAGTTGACTTTCAGAGCTCTGTATTGCGCTCCATCAAATTTCCAGGTAACTGGAGGCAAAATTCTGCTGGGTCATCTTGAATTCCTGGGCGGCCAAGCAATCAAGAAATTCCCACCGCTGAGTCATAGAATCGCGTTCCTGGAATCGCTGGGAAACAAACACCCGGAGTGGTGTCCAGTTTCCATCGAAACCATCCCGGAGGTGGTGAGAGCGGGACCACCTTTCATTCCCGACCATGGCAGCCTGTGTCCTTCCCAGCATGCACCACTCTCCACATTTTCAAGAATAAGTTTCGTTTGGTGGCTATGGTCCGCGGCCTCCACCCACCAACACAGAAGCTCCGAGACAGCAGGGCCCCTGCCTGTGTGGTTCGCGGCTGTCTCCCGGCTCGTCTAACAGAACTGGGACAGTGGGGTTCCAGCTTTCTGCTGTTAAATAATAAACTAATGAATGACCATCCAGGCTATATTTTACTGTCTCCGGGAACAGGGAGCTATCACTTCCCCAAGGCAGGCCATTATTTCTTTGGACATTCTTGCCAAACAGAAAACTTTTCTAGGGGTGCCTCGGTGGCTCAGGAGGGTTAAGCGACTGACTCTTGATCTCAGCTCGGGTCATGATCTCGCGGTTCTGGAGTTCGGCCCCAAGTCGGGCTCTGAGCTGCCGGCGTGGGGGCCTGCTTGGGATTCTCTCTCTCCCTTTCTTTCTCCCTCCCCTGCTCGTGATCTCTCTCTCTCTCTCTCTCTCTTGCTCAAAAATAAATAAATAAACTAAAAAAAAAAAGAACTTTCCTAAAACAGATCTGAATCTATATGCTGATCTCGTGAACCCCAGTTTTATCTCTGGGGTCGCACACAAACCAAGCGTGTATTATCTTCCATCTCATGGGTTCCCAGATGTATAAAGACCAGTGTCATTTCTCTTGGGGTCCTGCTTTCTCTTGTGGTACGAGGCAAAACCTGCACCTTCCTACCTTTTGATCCCCTGGAGGGGGAGAAAAACGGCTGGGGTTGGGAGAGAGGTGGGAAGCGGGGAAGGAGGTCGGTAAACCGCAAGTCCCGAATACGGGCCGGAGTTGAGAGCTTCACTGGCACTGTTGCTTCTGGTGTGTATTTTCAAGCCAGGCGATTCCATTTGTTAAGATGCGCGTTTCTCATGGGGCCGCTGGGTGGCTCAGCCAGTTGGGCTCAGGCCATGGTCTTATGGTTCGTGAGTTTAACCCCCTCATCGCGCTGTCGGCCGTCAGCGCGCCACCCGCTTTGGAACCTCTGTCTCCCTCTCTCTCTGCCCCTCCCCCTGCGCACGCACATGCTCTCTTTCTTTCTCAAAAATAAACACCTAAAAATAAATAAATACATACATACATAAATAAATAAAATGTGCATTCCTTGGCCACATTTGGACCTGTACGTTGAAAAAGAAGCCTGTGTCCTTGGGCCCAGCCGTATTTCCATGTGAACGTCACAGAAGGATCCATGAGTCACACTATGAAAGAGAATCTTGGGCCCTGCCGGCCTTGAGATTCTAGAACACCATGAAGGACACCAAGCGCTGGGCCCAAGAACGGTGGATGCTGGCCTTGAATGAGCCACACCCCTGCAGTGCCCAGAGGAAAATTAATCTTTATGGAAGATTCTATTCTATTCTATTCTATTCTATTCTATTCTTTATGGTCCGTTCTATTAATGGACCAAGCTCGCTAGTTATCTGACAGGGTCTGGACAGGCAGCATGTTGGGAGGCCCAGCCAAGGCCTTCCCGAGACGAGGACATCAAGCTACACACCCAGGCAGCACCCACAGAAGACTTTGTGTTCTCAAGGTCCGGTGCCCTGGCAGGGGCAACTTTTAAAACACCGGAAAGCCAGAGAAGAAGAGGAAGGAGTAGCTAGGGTTCCATCAGCTAAGCCTCTTTACGAAAGAGAATGAAAACAACTGGTTGTACAGCTGGAGACTGTATATGCCTGAATATTCGGCAAAGTCACTTTTCTCTAAAATTATTTATTGATAAGAGAGGGTTGGATTATACTGGAATCTGCTTGGAGTCTCTCGCGTTGTAAAAGGCTCTCTCAAATATTTTATTTTGAACAAACAGTACTATTTCAGGAAAACAAATTAGCCTGAAATAACCTCAGCCAGCTGGTTTGGGATGCTGAGAGAGGTCACCTGACAGAATCAATAAAGAAAGAGGGCAGAGACATTTGAAACAGATTTAGTCATTCTTCCTGAGGGTATGACTTTACAAGAACAAGTTTTGAATGTTGTTGTGCACAAGCCTTTGAACGATTGGTTCAAAAAGCAATATAGTAAGTTATTAGTACCAGGAGATCAGAAACAGTTCTTGCGCATTGGGATAAAATTTCCAATGACAGCATCATTCAAAGATTCAAAAAGTGGAGTATCTAGGCATAAAGAAAGACAGTTTATAATGCTAAAAGGGCCAGTCCAGCAAGACGCAAAAGCCATAAACATACATGCATCTAAAAACAGAGCCCCACCGTTTCTGATGCAAAAACGGATAGGATTGAAGGAAAAAAATAGACATTTCAGTAAGAATCGCTGAGGATTTAAATACCCCACTTTATACAGTTGATGGAACAATTAGAAGATGAAGGAAATGGAAAACTTGAAGGACACTACGAACCACGAGACCTCCCAGACATCGCCAGCACACTCTGCCCCCAAACAACAGAGTAATGCACATTCCTCTCAAGTGCACTTGGAACGTTCTCCGGGATCGGCCATATGTTTCAGGCCATAAAATGAGTCTCGGTGAATTTCAGAGGATGGAAATCAGGCAAAGTGTATTCTCTAGCCATGATGAAATAAAATTAGCAGTCAGTAATCAAAGGAAATTTGAAACATTTGTGACTATGTGGAAATTAACCAGCACTCTCCTAACCGAACAAAGGGCTAGGTTTGCACAAGAGAAACTCAAAAATACTTTGAGGTGAATTAAAATGAAAGCATACCATACCAAAGCTTATGGGATGGATGCAGCAAAAGCAGTGTTTAGAGGGAGAGTTATAGCTCTAAATGCCTATATTTAAAGAAAAAAACAAAGGAAGTTTTCACATCAATAGCTTAAACTTTCATCTTTCAACAGCTTAAACTTTCCAGACACTGGAAAAGGAAGAGCAAACCCAAAGCAAGAAGAAAGGTGGAAATAATAAAGAGTCAAGTGGAAATAAATTAAATAGAGAATTAAAAAAAAATCAGTAGAAAATGTCAGTAAAAGTCAAGATCGGTTATTTGAAAAGATCAACAAAATCAACAAACCTTTACTGAGAATGACCAAGAAAAAAAGGGAGGAGATTTGAGTTACTAAAGCCAAAAATAAAGCAGGGGACATTATGATTTACGTTACAGAAAAAGTGCCTTTATAGGTTTTGGCAAACTAGTTCTAAAATATATATGACAAGACAAAGGAATTCAAGGAGCCAAAATAATTTTCGAAAAGAACAAGGTTGGAGGACTCACGTTCCCTGCCCTCCAAGATTCAGGACAGGTGTCAGATTTCTTGTGTGGCCATCTTGGATTCCCTTCAATCAGATCTCTCTGAATTCCCAAGGGAAACTGCAAACTTTCAGCAGGCACTCATCACACTGTATTGTGTGAGGCACTTCTTGAGGACACAGAGGACACCTTTCATTCTTATACCCCCAGGATCTACAAAAGATAAAAACAGAAAAGATAGTTAATAAATGTTATTTTAAATGGATGGGTGAAGGATGGATGGATGGATGGATTGACGGATAAATGGATGAATGGGTGGATGGGCGGAGACCGGATGGATGGATGATGGGTTTGGAATCCTTTACCTGTGTACAAGTGAATGAGTCGGTGTGGTTTCTCAGATGGTTTACCACGGAAGGAACACTAAACTGGGAGCGCTGGACCTCCAGTTCCGTCATGAACACCCTATGTGATTTTAACAGAATTACTTTCTCTGGTCCTCAATTCCACCTGGAAAGTGTGTGAGTTTTACTAGATGATCTCTAACCGCCATCCAGATTTAGGTTCTATTACCCTGGGACTATGCAGATTCTTCAGGCCATGTCCAGTACCTTTAACATTTTATGGAATTGGCCTTTTAAAAGCGAACTTGAAGGGGCACGCTCATTAAATGTTTCCAAGTGGTCAAACCCGCTGAGTACCTACAATAATCTATCTCTCTCAAAACATTTTGCACAACTGGAACTCAATGCCCTTTGAGCTCCTCTTACGGAAAATGCACATGGCACTCCAGCAGCCGCCACAACAAATTCTCAGCATAGATAATGTGTCAGCCACAACACTGTCTGTCACTCTATAAACTAGCCCTAAATTCCATTTTCTGTTACTCATGGAAAAGCCTATGTAATAGGCTTTATGGGGTGCCTGGGGTTTGACAGACAGTCACATGAGGGAAAGAAAAGGGCAAAGGTGTTCTCCTTTGGTATTTAAAATCATGGGTCCCCCTGGAAACCTGGGAATTGTTGCTGATGTACCATAGCAAAGGAAAGAACTGCTCTGTCTTTATTTTTTTTTTGCCTCAGTTTTAAAGATAATCGAATTCAAAATTGTATTATTTCTCAGATTTTATTTTTTTAATGTTTATTTCTTTTGAGAGAGAGAGAGAGAGAGCATGTGCAGGGAAGGGGAAGAGAGAGAGGGAAAGAGAGAGAATCCCAAGCAGGCTCTGCACTGTCAGCCCAGAGCCCAGCTAGGAGATCGATCCCACAAACCGTGAGATCACGACCGGAGCCGAAATCAAGAGCCAGACGCTTAACCAACTGAGCCACCCAGGCGCCCCTCTCAGAGATTTTCTTAGCACAGGGGAAAAAAAAGGCTTGGTCTCATTTCAGAATTTTAACACGTTTTACATTTTGACCAAGATATCTACTCTATTTCTCATTCTGATTCCAACCACAAGAGATTCGAGCAGGGCTCATTTTTCACCATCCTTGTCTGGGCCAACATGGCGATTTAAATCTAATATTTGGACACAGACTCTTGAAATTACGTAATTTATCTCACCTTTGCAGTAATATCAGTCAGTTTTGCATTAGAACATTTTCCAGGGGTGCTGAGGACCACAAAAGCTCCTAAAATGAAAGCATAACCCTTGTTAGGGCGGGCAAAAAAGTCATCTTTCAGTTTAAGGAGTTGGCCGTTTTTCCACTGGTTTTCTAGAATTCATTGTTCTTATTCTAGCAATGTTGTAGTTAAGAACGTCTAGAGCTAGAATCTTCTTTTTACACAGCACCACTTTATAGTGATTTTGCAAAGTGTTTTTTCTTTCAGTCACTATAAGAAATTCTTACACATCACTAAAAACACCTACAATTTTTACACAAAGTGATTTTGGCTTATCATTTCTGTAATTTGATTTCTCACAGAGAAAGACAAAATGGGACACTGGGCTAAAATGGCGGGAAGATGTCTTTCTCTGACTTTCAAGGGAGCTCACCAAGAGGTTATTAGAAATCAACGGACATGCATTCATTCAAGGGTACAGACCCATTAATGAATGCCTCCATATATATTTGGTTGGTGGCCTTGGGGCATATTTTCAGACTTCCAACTCCACCATACATCCCATACCAGGGGGGTGAGAATTTAGCTGGAGAGCGAGGTGGGCTCCCCAGTGCCTTCACACACCAGTGCTCTCACTGACCAACTCTGTGTCTGTGTACCAATTAAAGGAAGGGATGTGAGTATCTGGCTTCCTGGGAAATAAAAGGTAAGAGGGTCTATTAGAACCATCGAGCCTTGATCATCCAGATCCATGGAAAGGAGCAGTACCCCGGAACCCCAGGCGACATTGACACTCCCTCTGCAACAATTTGGAGTATTTTCCCTGCCCTATTTTTTGTTCCATTACCCTCTTTCTATACCAGCCTCCTCCTCCGGGAGGAAGTAGTTTGTGGACCCTGAGAACTGATCCAAGGAAGAATCCTCTTTGTGTTGAGGAATCACCTAGCAAGTTCTGGGTACACCTTTAGCATGCGGCCAAATAAGAATTAAAAAAATAAAACAACAAGTCGGGCATGGTCTCAGCACAGATTCGGGAGATGGAGGGTAGAAGGGATGGGGCCCACCCATAGGCCTAACACTACGACCCTTGGGCAGTCATTTCAAGTCCTCCCCAGCAAGGGATCCTTCTACACTTCTCAGGAAAAGGTCATGGTGATGACCATTTACACCACTGCTTCCCATACAAGCCTTCTCATAATTTCTCACCATCAGAACCCAAGCATCATCCCACCCCCATGATAGAAAAGATAATCCCAGGGGCACCTGGGTGGCTCAGTCGGTTGAACGACTGACTCTTGATTTCTGCTAAGGTCATCATCTCACAGTCATGGCATTGAGCCCCATGCTGGGCTCTGAGTTGACAGCGCGGGGCCCGCTTGGGATTCTCTCTCTGTCTCTCAAAATAAATAAATAAACTTTGAAAAAAGAAAAAAAGATAACCCCAGCCGGTAGGCAGATTTTGTACAAAAAAATACTTTATAAGATAGATGATAGGTAGATAGATGAATAGATAGATGGACAGGTGGACAGATAGGTGAATGGATAGATAGATGATAGATATAGATGAGAGATGGATAGGTGGATGAAGACAAATGGATAGATAATGGATGGATGGATAGATGGGTGATAGATGATAGATAGATAGGTAGATAGATAGATAGATAGATGATAGATAGAAGATGATACATAATGGAAAGAAGGAAGAAAGGAAAGCAATAATAAAAAACGTTGAAGAGTATGGTTTCCCCTCATTGCCCATCGGGATTACAGATCATAAACCTTATCTTAAGACACTGTACCTCATCCCTGGAAAATTACGGAAGAACATAGCCCGTTAACAAACATTTAGTATACACCACTATTTATAGAGTGAAATACCCCATAGGCTGTAGTCTGGCTTAATCGTTAGGCAAGCTTTTCAAAAATGCTCATTCCCAGCACCTCCCCCCCCCAAGATACTGACTCTATAGATCAAAGGCGAGACTCCAGCATCTTCTTTCCTGGGTAATTTTGCTGATCTGGGTACCTTGAGAACCTCTGCTATAGAGCACGCAAAAAAAGCCAAGCCCTAGGGACTTCTGCCCCAAAGAAATGTAAGCTTGATCCAATTCCCATTCCAACCCAAGTACATCTGAGGAAATGCTGGAAAAAAACGAGATTGGAAGCCAGCGCTGAACCTAAGCTCAGTTGCCTACTCACACGGACATATTGGCCAAGCACCTTGAGCTTTCTCAAGTCTAAAATGGAGGCTACTCTTAGCCGCCATGCCATGGGGTAGTTGAATGGGTGGAATAAAACACCACATATAAAGCACTTGGCACAGGACCTGGGACAAATAATGAGACTTTTTAAAAATTGGACTATGTTGGGGCGCCTGGGTGGCGCAGTCGGTTAAGCGTCCGACTTCAGCCAGGTCACAATCTCGCGGTCCGGGAGTTCGAGCCCCGCGTCAGGCTCTGGGCTGATGGCTCAGAGCCTGGAGCCTGTTTCCGATTCTGTGTCTCCCTCTCTCTCTGCCCCTCCCCCGTTCATGCTCTGTCTCTCTCTGTCCCAAAAATAAATAAACGTTGAAAAAAAAAAATTAAAAAAAAAATTGGACTATGTTGTTGGTATTCTTTTCACAGCCAACTTAGAAGGGTCAGGCCCTCTTTAAGGGCTGTGAAAGACAACAGAGAGAAGTCTAGAAACTGATACTAGTCAAGGAAAATATAATAGTGACGACAACAACAATCGTGTGTTCCTTGCCATGTACCAGGCGCCATGCTTGAGAGATTTTGGAGAAACACTGTTACGAGTCCCAGGGAGTAGGGTCTTCTTTCCAATTCTCCCATGGTGCCCCTTCTTTAGGTATCACAACTGGGGGCCAAAACAAGCTCTAGCCATGCTGAAGACAGTGCTTACAAGCCAAGTAGGGACTTTGGCAAAACTCTGGCACTGGGCTTAGTTTATCCCTGCTTCTTCCGTTGGTCATCTTGGCCTGACACCAGATACTTCTCCTTTTGTTTTTTAAATTTCTTTTAATGTTTATTCATTTATTCAGAGACAGAGCTCAAGGGGGGACGGAGACACAGAAGCCAAAGCAGACTCCAGGCTCTGAGCTGTCAGCACAGAGCTCAATGCAAGGCTCGAACCCACAAAACGTGAGATCATGACCTGAGCCGAAGTCAGACACTTAACTGACTGAGCCACCCAGGCACCCCCAGACACGTCTCCTTCTTAACCATGCTTGGGCCTTGCACTCCTTTCCAGGAAAAGACTAATAAACTCAGTCCTGGGGTGCTATACTTGGTATGTGGCCCCAAAAGAGATCACCCCCCTATGGCCACCTGGAAATTCGCACACTTTCGGAGAACTAGCAGCCGTAAACCCAGGGGATTGTCTCTGATTGTGGAACTGGGGATAGTCACAGATCAGAAGGCAAGGTGTCCTTCGGGAGGCTGGGGCCCTGCCTCTCAGGGCAAACATTAGCCTGCCCTCCGGAAGCGAGCACTGGGGTGCAGCACTTGCCTTCTCCTCCGGAAGCGAGCACTGGGGTACAGCACTTGCCTTCTCCTCAGTGTCTCTTGGCCTTTTTTGAGATATAAACAGGGAAGATGAAGCCGATGGCTGGAGCCCAGAGAGCCCTCCAGGACCAGGAAGTCTGGGATGCATATGCAGGTATCCCCTGCTCTCCAAAAGTTTGCATTATGCCACCTCACTTTCACAAAAGACCTGCATTAGTAGCCGCTTTCAGTAACCAAAAGAAATCTGGACAGGGTTTTTGCTTTTACAAAAAAAAAAAAAGCAAAAAGCAAAAAAATACCATTCAGCGTTTGTTTTACAGCAAGTATTTTAGAGGCAGTGAGCACCTTGAGCTGCCAGAAGGCCTGGTCCAAGCTCTTCCCTGGGAACTATACTCAGCATCAAGCCACCAGACCTTTGAACTGGGTCTGTGAGCATCTGTGCTTTAGCCCGGTTTATTGTGTGCATCCGTTAGCAAGATGTGTCCTAAGGTTTCAGAAGAGCCTAAGAGAATTTATTTGTTGGGTTTGGAAACGGTCAAAAAATTTTCCATATAAATTAATGGTAATTGTTTCTTTGCTTTATTCCATTCTGGTTGGTTTTTTTTTTTTTTTAATGTTTATTTATTTATTTTTGAGAGAGAGAGAGAGAGAGAGAGAGAGCAGAGGCAGGGGAGGGGCGGAGAGAGAGAAGAAGACACAGAATCTGAAGCAGGCTCCAGGCTCCAAGCTGTCTGTGCAGAGGTCGACGGAGGGCTTGAACCCATGAACTAAGCACCCACGACCCGTGAGATCATGACCTCAACTGAAGTCAGACACTTAATCGACTGAGCCACCCAGGTGCCCCTATTCCATTTTGGCTTGGGGAAATTTTCACAGGAACACTCTACTTTCAGATAGTGGGGGAGACCTATGATACAAGAGCCAAGGTGAGGGGCTGTACAGGCACATCAGGCCTTCACAAGACTCCCTTTCAGCCCTCATCCTGTCCCTCTGATTAGCTGTCAAGCAAAAATAAGTTTCCATGGGTCCTAGTGTGTCTTTTCTCCTTCTCTAACACTGGCCCATCTCTGTCTTCAAGAACGAAAGGTGGGTCTGTGGCTTCGAATACTTAGCAAGCCACAGCATTGCATTAGAATTTAGTAACAGTCTTTTTGTTTCATTTGCATTATTATTATTAATTTTTAAAGTATTTTGAAGCTTATTGATTTATTTTGAGAGAGAGAGAGATGGAGAGGGCACACACATGAGTGGGGAAAGGGCAGAGAGAGAGGGAGAGAGGGAAGGCAGACAGAGTCTGACACGAGGCTCGGTCCCACAACTGTGAGATCATGACCTGAGCCAAAATCAAGAGTCGGATGCTTAACCAACTGAGTCACCCAGGCGCCCTGCAATGTACCTATTTCTTATATTATCTTCTATGTACGCCAACTAATTTTCCGTGTGTGAAATGAATAAAGATTCCTTTTCAAAAAACGTTATTGAGTAAATTTAGTGAGTCAATCCAAAGACAAATCTTAACAGTATGAATAAGAGTACAAGTTCACACACCTGACCAAACTTGGGAAAAAGTGATATATATGCATGCTTTGATTCTAGAAACCCCCCACCAACCCAACCCATCACTCTACTACTAATGGAGAGCCAAGGCTAAGGCCAAGGTCATTTGCTTTCTAGTAGCAGAACTGATCTGAGGCTCATGCCAAACACGCAGCCAACTCTAAGATATGAACAACTGAAGAAATACGTCTGGCTTGCGTTGAGCAGGATGATGGGGCAGAGGAAACAAAAGGCAAAGGCCACAGAGAGTCTCAAATCTGATCGATGGTGAACTTGGGATAGGAATCTGTCTGCAGGATTAATTCTGCTTCAGGTGGCCAAGTTCAGGGAAGGAACTCAGCTGAACCCTAGAGCTCAAGGCGTTTTTCCTTCTGCAGAGAATCTATCTGTCATGAAAATAGAAACACCTCAGGTCCAATCTCCTTGGCTCAGTTGTTGGATTTTAGGAAATAACATAGGAAGGTGTAAGTGTGACCCAAAAAGGCCAATATGGGGCATCATTTTGCGCCAGCAGAGATTCTCACCAGAACAGTTGCCAGACTATACTGGACTAATCTTCAACAGTGACTCCACGTGGCCGAGATAAGCAATAGCAATATTATGTTGATTACCTCATCCTTTCTCTTGGC